>NC_091197.1:21426301-21591301 GCF_040958095.1 Procambarus clarkii | reverse complement strand
CACACGAAAAACCGCCGACCGGAGGGAGGGAGGGAGGGTTGCCGGGGAGCCTCCGGGTTTCACCCAGAAAATGGCGTTTCATTACATTCAACGCTGGTATTCTGGGGGGAGCCCCGTCGGCTCCCCGGAGCTAACTACCCACAGAGGAAGGTCAAAGGGAAAGAACCGGGAGGCGGACACCACGCACCCCCCAAGAAGGCGAGACAACCGGCAGCAAACGCCAACCCAAGGTGCCACAGCCCCGAAAAGTCCCGGGAACAACACGAGAACAACGAGCAGCAAGGCCCCTGCACGAACACCAAAAATCCATGCCCGAAAGACCGCAAGGCCACGTCGCCCAGACGGCAGCGAGAGCAGCGAAACCACGAACGCCACAGGCATGAGGGAAGAACACAGGCATGAAGGAAGAACATAGGCAGCTTAGCCGCAAGAACACGGCTGACCACCCGGGACAGTATCACCCACGAACCGGGAAGAACAGAACCGGATCAACGCAAAACGCGCTCCGGACCCAAACACCGTGGCACGCAAACAACAGCGGAGGGCCGCCACTGAACACAAAAAATGACACACCCCCGGCCCGACCAACGAAGCACCAACAAACCCTGGACCCCTCCAGAACGCAGCAGCCCCACCCCGCGCCAGAAAAGATGGAGACTGCTGCCACCGAACAATCAAAATGCTAAAACCGAAGGAGCAAGAAAACTCAGCGACTCAACCCCCAGAGGCAAAGGCCAAAAGGAAAGAGCCGACGAAAAAACACACCGGAACCGAAGGGGCACTACCAACCGAGGAAAAAACAGAGCACGCTGGCCAGAGACCAGGATGGTGTAAGCAGCGCACGAACAGGCCGGAGGTGAAACGACGCACAAGACAGCTGACTAACGGTGCAGAAGCAACACCAAGACCGAAACCAAGCTGAAGCGGCTCCGCCCGCGCCGCACGAAAAGAGGCGACAGTATGTGGTAAGACGACGGCCCCCAACCCCCACCAGAAAACCAAGCCGAGAGTAAACCAAGCTAACAAGAGTAACCACCTAAGAATGGACAGGAAAAGGAAGGACCGCCAAAATACCCCATACTGCCGCCAAGAGAAGCACGCAGGTGGGACACCTACCACGAAAAAACCCGACCACCAACCAGAGGCGAGACAGCGAGGCAGAACATAAGCAGCCACAACAAAGCCCCTTCGAGCCCAGGAAAAGGCGGAGCCGCGGGAAGATCTCGGGCGCGACCACCGAAACCCAGGCGGCACAAGGAGATGGAACGTCTGCCGAACAGAAAAACTCCCCAAAGCATGCAAGCCCGCCAGGAGTTCAGAAACGACGGGTCCGACGCGAGACATCGCAAGACCCCCCAAAAAAAAACAACCAGCAGGGCAAGCTAGGAAACCAAAGAAGGCGGAAGGGTCACCACCAGAACAGTACCCGAACCAAGGGGTATGAACAACTGCAATAGACCGAGACAAGGAAGCACATCACAGGACACAGGCTGACAAACGCCTAAGAACACACGCAGAACACCCCTGCTGCAGAGGAGGCAGGAAGAAAGAGCAGAAGCACAAAAACCCCAGGATAACAACCAAGGGTGGACAATCAGGCAGGGACAGAAAAACCCCCACACAATCCCCAGGCACAAAACGGCAGCAAAGTGCCACTCCACAACCGGACA
Organism: Procambarus clarkii; assembly: GCF_040958095.1. Classification (NCBI taxonomy): domain Eukaryota; kingdom Metazoa; phylum Arthropoda; class Malacostraca; order Decapoda; family Cambaridae; genus Procambarus; species Procambarus clarkii. Next base: position 21,589,631 of record NC_091197.1, on the reverse strand, counting down.
CAGGAACAAGGACACGCCACCGTGAAACACAGTACCAATGCACACGTGCAGCAGCAGTAACAGGCACCACTGCAACATGCAACATGTAAATAGCAGCTCCCTTCTGCAAAGGCAGAGAACGGAGCAGGCAGACCCCAGACAGGGCCAACGGAGACACGACAAAACCCCGCAGGCCCAGAAACCTGCACCAGGCGACCGACGGCGGAGAAAACCCCGCTCGATACCTGCTGGATGAGGTACTGGGAGCTCTTTCACACCTCAAGCCCGGCCCAAGGCCAGGCTAGACCGGCCAGAGGGTGGCCCACCAGGCAGCTGCTAGGAGCAGTCCACCGGCCCACATACCCCCACAACCAGGACGGGCCGGAACTGCCATACGAAAACAGGCTAGTGCGCCCAGGAAGTCCACGGACGAACCAGCAAGAAGGCTTATGCTTGCAAGTAGGTCGTGTATCAAGCACAGACCTCTGATGGTAATACAGTGTTCCCCAAATGTGCCAATAGCACCACTGCACTCCACTGGTACTATCCCGCAAGTTCTACCAGATAGGCTGGACCCAAGAGCCAGAGCTCAAACCCTGCAAGCACAGCCAGGAGCCTTACCAGGTGAGTACAGAACCAACCCTACAACCCCCACACCTCACAACATTAAAAAAGGAGGGTCCCCTGAATGACTCCAGCATGGGTTGGACATGCACATGAGGGGGACAGGAAGGGTTGAAAAAGGGACAGTCACTGGTGTGCGAACGGTCTCAGTCGTACAAAAAGATACCTGAATAAAGACAGGTATATAAACAACTCCGCATCCAGCGCCCGGCCAAAAGACGCCAGACCGCAGAAACTCACCTGGCGAACGGTGGCACGAACTTGACACGACTCAACCGTGCCCAGAAGAACCAGGGAGCACCGCCAGGTGAAGACGCCAGAGCCGGACCCTGCAGGAGAGCAGGGAGAGGCGAAGGAGGCGGTCCCCACCCATGACACAGGGAAAACCGCGGTGTCCTCCCCACAACTGGGAACCATGACACCCCCGGCGCGAAGGGGCACATACCGCAGCCAGGGAGAAGAACGAGAGGCGAAGCACTGTAGCAAAAAGGGCGCAAAACACCAGCACTGAAACACCGCCCAGACCAAAAAAAACTCCACACCGCATGCGCATAACACGCTGGCCGAACCGCACACCCTCTCTGTGGGAAGGCGCCAGCCAGGACTACTGCACGAGAAAAGTAGCCAAAATAGGGAAGCAGGAGCAATAAAACCGGCCAAAGAAGCAAAGAGCCAAAAAAGAAGCCCAACGGGGCGACAAGCAGCCCAACCGGGCGACAAGCAGCCCAACCGGGCGACAAGCAGCCCAACCGGGCGACAAGCAGCCCAACCGGGCGACAAGCAGCCCAACCGGGCGACAAGCAGCCCAACAGGGCGACAAGCAGCCCAACAGGGCGACAAGCAGCCCAACAGGGCGACAAGCAGCCCAACAGGGCGACAAGCAGCCCAACAGGGCGACAAGCAGCCCAACAGGGCGACAAGCAGCCCCACAGGGCGACAAGTAGCCCAACAGGGCGACAAGGAAGAGGAGCCGACAGACGTTCCAATAATGCGGGAAGTAGCGAAAGCCTTCCCGTACCCTCGAGAACACAGAAGCCAACAATAGTCCCGAAGGCACACGAAGGCGCAGGCGCACCCGAGATCAGAAGTCACGCAGAACCCCATCGAACGAGGAAACATGACGAAAACACTGTCCCAAAAAGGGGTGGGAGGAAACATCCACCCACAGGAAGGAACCAACCGACTCAAAGGCCAAGGAACCGAGCCCGGGGAGGGGCCAACGCCCAACAGCACGTACGGCGAGTGGGGAGGAAAGATCCCACTCCTCGTAACCACAAGCCCCGCCTAGAGGGGGATAAAAACCCCCACAGGGTCCAATGGGGCCAAGGCCCCCCAAGTCAGCCCCTCCCTAGCCCCGGGAACCTACACGACAGGCCCCGGGGCCGAGCCGTTCCCCCAAGGCCCGGGCCGTACCAGAAAACCGGGGCAGCCGTGAAAACACTAAGGAAGGGAGCCCACTGGCAGACTCATACAACACGGCTGGAGGAACAGGCTCAAATGCCCCCGTCACTACCCCGGAAGGTGAATTCCCCGAGACTGCCCGAGTCTCAACACCACCAAAAACCCCGCCCCGAACCTACAGACGGTAAGGAACCGGATGCAGGCAGGAAGGGTGATCCAGGGGAAAGACAAGGGGGCGTAGATGGAACCAAAGCAACCAACACCCCCAAGTCCCAAAACGAACTACAACGCGGCAGCCCCGGGGCTCCCGGGGAGGAAACCACGAGAACGTTGCCACCACCAAGGCTCAAGCGCAACGCCCCTGCTGCCCGCACCCGCTTCGTTAGCACAACTGGGTAACCAAGCCACAACGAGCAACCAAACTCGCAGGACTCCGGGTCGAAGGTGTCACCGACCCCACAGGCAGCAGACGGAGGCAAAACAGAGAGTCACCCAGAGACAAAGGGTGAGAGCAACCCTCAAACTCGCTGGAAGCGAGGGGGAAACTCTGGGGTCACATCCATCGGACCCGCGCGCCCCCAGGGGTTTCCCAGGGTCCCGAGCGTTTACTATAAGAGGACTCGCGCTCAGGTAATCCCAGGCAGGGTACTGCTAACTGGCACCCAAAGCTACCAAACAACTTTCTAAGAGCTGAACCCCCGGGACGTGTACACTCACGGGGACCTAGCAGGGGGTACCACCAGAAAATACTCAGAACACAAGGGACGCAAGGGACAAGAACGAAGGCAGGTAGATAAACCCCCCCCACCAGGTAGATAAACAAAAAGAAAAAGAAAACCCCGCAAGAGGACAGCGTACCCAAGCGGAACAGAGCTGGCTGCTATGATTCGTAAAGACAAGCTGCACAGTACCCTGAGCCCCACCAGTGCAAAAACTGCCCCTTACTCTAAGGCGAACAAGGGAGACAGAACACCCGAGCACACAAAGAGCGGCCGAAAACCAAGCAGTAAATGGCCAAGCAGGGGCAGGACCCAAGGAACTTGTGGAAAGTGGCCCCAATCCCCAAGGGCAGTACTTACAGGGCACCTAGGGAAGGGAACCCTAGGCGCATGCAGCCCGAGTACTGGAGAATCACTCCCGGCTCACGCACCACCTAGAAAACAGACACCACACTCTAGGTACAGTGCTGAAACAACCACTGGAGCCGGAGCACATAACCGTTGCCTATAGCATCAGCCGAAGAACTGATGGGTGGATAGCCGGCGTGGGAGGTCTGGGGCTCCCCCTTCCCCCTCCCGGGGAGGGGGGAGCTGCGCAGACAGCGGCGCGGTGACGTATGACGTCATACTAGTTTCCTTGTTTTCTGTTGAAGAGTTCTATCCACTAGTTCGGCTTTAGGTAGCAATTTTCACCAGAATAGGGGTTTGTTTTGGAATGCTTACCTTTCTGGATGCTTGACCCGGTCGATGGCTGACATAGAATGCTTCCAACCACACGGGGGTTTCTATAGGCCATTGCTTCCCTTGCCTCTCTGAGGGGGCCAGGTTCTGGCCGTGGTCTCCGGTAGGCCCTAGAACTCCATACACATGACTGATGCCAAAGTCTGACATTAGCATATCAGCCGGTAAAGCTCCGGGGAGCTGACGGGGCTCCCCCCCCAGAAATTGCTACCAAAAGCCGAACTAGTGGACAGAACTTCCCAAACAGAAACGAGCAAATGAGCATGACATTACACGTCCCAGCGCCGCTGTCTGCGCAAATCAACCCCCACCCCCACCCTCCCCTGGAAGGAAAGAGGGGAGCCCCAGACCCACACACCAGCAATCCACACCTCAGTTCTGAGGCTAATGCTATAGCCAGAGGTCATTTGCTCTGGCTCCAGGCATGGTTCAGCTCTGTGCCTTGGTTGTGGTGGCTGTCTTTTCGGTGGTACGTGAGCCAGAAGTAATTCTTCAGCACTCATGCTGCATGTGCCTAGGGTTCCCTTCCCTAAGTGCCCGGTAAGTACTGCCCTTGGGGCTTCACCAACGCAAAGCCCCCGGGGTCTGACCCCTGTGATTGCGAGAGAGGCGGAAGGGACGTCCCCAAAGGAACCAGAACCGCCGATGAAGCCAAACCCGACACAGTGGGTAGAATTTCATCGCGAAGTTCAGGCTCCCGCACAGACCCTCAACGCAACCACCGGGTGATCCAGGAGCCCTCCAGAAACAGACGCAAGCGGAACCGCAGATGCAGGAGAGACTCCGGAGGGAGAGCCAAGGAAGCGGTCCGAGAGTCCTACACAAGGCCCAGCCATGCCCAAACCTGGGAGATAACCAAACGAGACTTCCTCCAGTTCACCAAAAACCCAAACCCGGCGAGCTGAGAAAGAACCTAATCCCTGGCTAGCAGAAAACTGGACCAGCTGGGAGCCCAAACCAGCCAGTCGTCGAAGTAGGCCAACACCCAAACGCCTAAAAGACGCAGACGGGCCACAACGACCCATATTAGGCGTGTGAACACACGAGGTGCCAGGTTCAACCCAAACGGGAAACAACGAACGCGGTAACCTTGACGCCCCACAACAAACGCGAGGCAGTCCCTGAACCCCGGATGAATAGGGTCGTGCCAATAAGCATCCCAGAGGTCCAGAGACACCATCCAAGCACCCGGCTCCAACAGGAGTCGAACCTGGGATAGTGTAGTCATCCAAAAGGAGGGGCAATGAACCCAGGGGTTCAGACGGGACGAGTCCAGAATGAACGCAGGTCCGCACAGTCCAGTTTCGGTACTGGGAACAGACGGGAAACCCATCTGAGGGACGTCGTCGTTTCGACCACGCCCAAGCGAACCCACTCCAGATGACTCGACAGACCGCAGGGAAAGAGACCTGCCCCGTCAGCTCCAGGCCCCCCGAAAGAGGAGGAGTCACCCAATGCCACCACAGGCCGAAAGAAATGACCCAAAATGCCCACAAATCGTGGGGCCAAGCGTGAGCGAACAGCGCAAGCCTCCCCCCCATCGCCCCGTCAATGGGGCAAACCGCGAAAGGGCTAGCACCCCTTACGAGACCCAGAACCTCGCACAACTCGACCACCGCGCCGACCAGACAAAGACAGGAACGAAGGCGGTGCAGAACCCGAACCGGGCACCCGTGGCCTACAACGACGAGAGGAACCATGAACCCTGGCACGATCCTTCAGGGAAGCCGCCTGGGACCCCCAGAGAACCAACAAGTCAGACATAGTCCGACAAGTAGCCAAAGCAGCCTAAATATACTGCGCCATGGCAGAATCTTCAAAAAATAGAGGACAAAAAGGGTCAGACATCCTAAGAGCCAGGGTCCAGGCCGATTCCAGGGAGAAGGCAAGCACTGCCTGCCAACATGCAAGTCGGGAAGCATAGAACAGGGAGACCGCATCCCGCAGGATTGCCGCAAACAGCTTCAGCAAGGCAGCCGACGAGTGGGTTGCCGAGCCAAAGTTACCGGACCCAGGGACGGCCCCGAGTGCCCCTACATCCTCCTCAAGCCAGTCCGAAGACAGCTCCAGGAGGGAAAAGAAATGCAAGGCCGAAGCCAAAAGGCCACGTGTGCCCATGTCCTCAGCAACCTGCGCAGTCGAGAGGGAGGGAACCTGCACATGGAGCTGCATCACGCCCACATCCCGGGGAAGGGCAGGGGCAAACAAGCACTCAATGAGGTGCTCCAGGTTGCCCCCTAGGAAAACCTGAACCACTGTCGCAGCCTCATGCCACTAAAGCATGAGGGTATGGCAGAATGACTGCCACGCCTCCAACGCAAGGACAGGGCAGGACAGGGCAGGGCAGTCCGCCAGCCAGGATGACTCCGGAACCTCGTAACGGACCCAGAAAGGGAACGAATTCCCAAACCTGAACGATGATGGATCCATCACCGAGGCATAATCCGGGTCACGCAGGAGGTAAGTCGCAAGGGCTGCCCGCACCGTAGAAGATTGGATGCGAGAAGCCAAAAACCTCCGGAAGGACAGAACTGACGCACCCGGGGGGGACACAGAACTGACGCACCCGGGGGGACACGGAACTGAACCCGGGGAGGGGAAGACACCAAATCCAATTCGTACGCAGAGGAGGGAGAAAAAGAGAACCCCACTTCTTGTAACAACAAGCCCTGGTCAAAGGGCAGAAAAATCCAGGCATGGTCCAGTCAGGCCTAAGGCCCCCAAGTCATCCCCTTCCCTGTCCTGGGATCCTCCTCCGCAGGACCCGGGGTCGAGTCATCTCCCACAGCACCGGCCTCAAAAGACATGGCCGGCACAGCCGTCCGTGTAAGCCGAACGGAAGAGGGCCCACTGGTCAGACCCGGTGGCTTCGGCAGGGACTCTAGACTCAAATGCCTCTGTCGCCACACCGGAAGGGGCATCCCCCCGAGACACCCCAAGCCTCAAGACCATCTAAACCCTGCTCCGGCTCTGAAACCCTCAGACGCTTCAGGGCCAGAAGCTGGGGGAGGTTACCAGAACGAACCACAGGAGGGGAAGGACAAGGGACGGGGGGAGACTAAACCATGGTCAAAGCGACCCCCACCCCCAAGTCCGGGTCCCTATAAGGAAAACGGGGCAGCTGCAGGGAATCCGGGTGAGCAACCAACTAAGTGTATTGCAACAACCTAAAATGCGCATGCAATGCCTGCGCTGCCTGTACCCTCATAAGATCATCACTTGACTGGGTAAATTGAGTCACTAGCAAGCAGCAGAACTCACCGGACTCAGGGTCGAAAGTGTCACCGACCTAACAGGCAGCATGACGAAGGCAAAGACAGTGAGGGTCAACCTGAGACAAGGGGACCGAACAACCCTCGAACTCGCACGAAGCGAGGGGAAGGGGACCCTGGAGACACATCCATTGGACCCACACGCCCCCAGGGGTTTCCCAGGGCCCTGAGCACTTAATGAGACTCACGCCCAGGTAACCCCCGGCAGGGTACTGCCAACCGGCGCCCAAAACTACCAAGCAAACTCACTAAAAGCTGCACCCCAGGGATGTGTACACTCACGGGGACCTAGTAGGGGGTACTACCAGAGAAGAACTGTAATAGGTCAAGCACAAGTGGCCAAAAAGCAGGGCAGATCCCCCCCACAAGGCAAAAAGAAATAGAAAACCCCGCAAGAGGACAGCGTACCCTAGAGGAACATAGTCGGCCGCTACTCAGTGAAAACAAGCTACGCAGCGCCCCACACCTCGAACTAGTGCAAACTGCCTCTTACCCTAAGGTAAACAAGGGAGACAAAACACCCAAGTACACAAAGGGCAGGCAAAAAACCGAGCAGTAGGCCAGCAGAGACAGGACCCAAGGAACTTGTGGAATGTAACCCCAAGCCCCAAGGGCAGTACTTACAGGACACCTAGGGAAGGGAACCCTAAGGGCATGCAGCCCAAGTACCGGAGAAAAACTCCTGGCTCTCGCACCCCTAGAAGACAGCCACCATAATCAAAGGACAGTGCTGAAACTATGTCTGGAGCCAGAGCACACAACCGTAGCCTCTATCATCAGCCTAAGAACTAAAGGGTGGATAGCCAGCGTGTGGGGTCTGGGGCCCCCCTTCCCCCTCCCGCTGAGGTGGGAGCTGCGCAGACAGCGGTGCGACGACGTGTGATGTCATGATCGTTTCCTTGTTTCGTTTAGGGGAGTTTTATTCACTTGTTCGACTTTTGGTAGCAACATTTTCACCAGAATAGGGGTTTGTTTTGGTATGCTTACCTTTCTGGGTGCCTGACCCGGTCGATGGCAGACTTAGAATGCTTCCAACCACACGCGGGTTTCTATGGGTCATTGCTCCCCTTGCCTCTTCTGAGGGGGCCAGGTTCTGGCTCGTGGTCCCCGGTAGGCTTATAGAATTACATACACATGACTGATGCCAAAGTCTGACATTAGCATATCAGCCTAGTAAGCTCTGGGGAGCCGAAGGGGCTTCCCCCAGAAAAAAAAACAAGTTTTTTTTTTCCCATCACAGATGTGACATCTATATAGTACGTATATAAAAACCCGCTCGGATGCGAATGGAGCCGGTCTCTCCCCAACCACCCCCACCACTGACAACCCCCCCCCCCTACATCCCATACTCTCTCTTAAAGGTTATACGGTTCAACCACATGACTATCCCTGCCTCCCTACTTGCCATCCAGCCTGCCTCCCTCTCTGCCTGCCATCCAGCCTGCCTCCCACTCTGCCTGCCATCCAGCCTGCCTCCCATCCAAGCCAGCCAGCCCGGTCTGTCTGTCTGTCTGTCTGTCTGTCTGGTCTGGTCTGGTCTGGTCTGGTCTGGTCTGGTCGGCCCGGGGCCCAGCCAGCCAGCCAGCCAGCCAGCCAGCCAGCCAGCCTGCCTTTCTCTCCCTCCCTAATTCTCACTACTTCCCTCTCTTCCTGCCTCCCTCCTAGCATCTCTCCCTCCCTTTCTCACTAATTCTCCCCCTCTCTCACTGATTCTCCCCCTCTCATACTGCCTCCCACCTAAGCTCTCCCATCCATTCACCCACCAGTCAGCCATCACTGACGCAGTGCGTGCATTTGGAGCCGACATGGTGCACATATGTTTCTTGATTGTGCAGATAAGTAAAACAAAAGCACAGAATGAATATTCCAGCCTTATGACAATTCAAAATACTAGGAATAATAGGCCAAGAATCTGTTAAGTTACAGTGGGCAAACTGGACCATCTCCCACCCACCACCACAGGCCGGCGTGACGCTTGGCGGACCCCTTCCTACCCGAACAACTCCCCAACCCCAATCGGGAAACTGGAAGTTTCGGATAACTAAAGTTCGGAAACCAAGTGGTGCTCTGTAGTACACATGTGTGCTATATGCCTAAAATTAAAATCTGTTGACATACTGAAAATGGCACAAGCCTTGATATAATGGGTCCAATTCCACAAAGTCATTCTATCAAGGTTCAGCTATATTTTTCTGGTACAATACCTCTAAAATTAGAGTTATTACCAGAAGCAAAATACAAAGAATATTGAAGGATTGATGATAAGGAGCACATAAGACAACAGCATAATTATAGTCATGAGCACCAGCCAGACAAACTCTACAGTATAGATACATACTTAACTATACATCAAAGTTGAATTTCTAAAGAACTTAGGATATAACAGAGCACCACTTGGTTTTCAAAACCCTTGGGGACGAGACCCGTCGGTTATCGTGTAAGTTTGTAAATGAGAAATGGAGGAAAATGGAGAGAGACAAATCTAAGGGAAAAAATCGACAGGTTCATAGCATGAATGCGACAGTATTTTGTTTGCACTCGCCAATTAGAGAAGTCCTGATCCACTTCTCCCTCAGGAGTGACAGGACCAAAGAGCCAAAGCTCAACCCTGCAAGGACAATTAGATGAGATTATTTATTAATCTTGTCATTATTTATCAATCTTGTAATTGTCTCAATTAGATGAGACAATTAGATGACAATTAGATTTCATCAACTGTGCCCACTCTCAAGCTAAACGAAATTTCTTTCATCCTAAACCTGCTTCCAACACTAGTAGCACTGTACTCTGCCTTCCCTTCATATCTGAACTCAAAACTTTTACCAATACCTTTCGTCCTCTTGACATTAAACTCGCCTTTCGACAAACTAACACACTTCGTAGCAATCTAGTTCACACTGCTCCTCCTGCTTCTAATGCTGCTGGTGTCTACTCTATTTCCTGTTCATCTTGTCCTCTCCAATACTTTGGCGAAACTGGCCGTACACTGAATGACAGACTTAAAGAACACAAGAGAAGTGTTATGTCTGCAGACACTAACAATGCTCTCTTCTGCCATGTGAGGGATTCTAATCATCCCATTGATTGGTCTTCCTCCAAAATAATCTTTCCTGCCGCTACTCTACACAGACGCCGTCTTGTAGAATTGGCTCTTATACACAATGTACCCAACATGAACTTGAGTCCTGGCTTTGTTGCTGTGGACTCTTCCCTGTCACAGTATATACTCAAATGCTCTAATCTTTCTAACAAACGTGACTTAACATAAGCTTTCCCCCTTCCATTTCTTTCTTTCTCTTTCCTTTTCTTTCTCTCTTCTCCCTTTTTCTGTTCATTGTCTTCTCCTACGCTCCCTTGCTATCATCATCTTAATCCTATTACTATCTCCTTCGGTGGTTATAATAGGAGCTGCCTCGTATGGGCCAATAGGCCTGCTGCAGTTCTCATTACTACTATCCCCTACACCTGACTTTCCTCCTCAGCTCTCTCTTGCCTATTTATTGCCTGTCCCTACCTCCTCATCACAATCAACTTGAGAATGGTCCAGGACGGACCGAAACGTCGTCGTCCCTTCAATTTCTAGTGTGTGGTCTGGTCAACAATTAGATGAGTATAACTATGTGAGAACACCCTCACTGCTGCTGCCCTCCCCATCTAATACAATAAAGCATTCATGAAATAAGTATTTTTATAACTTTTTATTATCCTAATAATATTACTGAGCAAAACCCGTAACCAAAAATATATATGATGCACATTTAAGAAACAAATCTGGCTAACGGGTTGAGGGTGGTTAGGCTTACCCGAGCCAGCCAGTCCCTCCCCCACCACCGACACACTTCCACCCGCATACACACACTCTCAAAGGTCACGTGGCTCACCTCAATACCCATCCATCCCTTCCTGCCTGCCTGCCTGCCTGCCTGCCAACCTGCCTCCTTCCCAGCCTGCTAGCCTGCCTGCCAGCCTGCCTGCCAGCCTGCCTGCCAACCTGCCTCCTTCCCAGCCTGCCAGCCTGCCTGCCAACCTGCCTCCTTCCCAGCCTGCCAGCCTGCCTGCCAGCCAGCCAGCCAGCCTGCCTGCCTGCCTGCCTGCCTGCCTGCCAACCTGCCAGCCTGCCTGCCAGCCTGCCTGCCAGCCTGCCTGCCTACCTGTCTGCCAGCCTGCCTGCCTGCCTGTCTGCCAGCCTGCCTGTCTGCCTCCTTCCCAGCCTGCCAGCCTGCCTGCCTACCAGCCTACCTGTCTGCCTGCCTGCCTGCCTACCAGCCTGCCTGCCTGCCTGCCTGCCTGCCTGCCTGCCTGCCTGCCTGCCTGCCTGCCTGCCTGCCTGCCAGCCTGCCTGCCAGCCTGCCTCCTTCCCAGCCTGCCTGCCAGCCTGCCTCCTTCCCAGCCTGCCTGCCAGCCTGCCTCCTTCCCAGCCTGCCTGCCAGCCTGCCTCCTTCCCAGCCTGCCTGCCAGCCTGCCTCCTTCCCAGCCTGCCTGCCAGCCTGCCTCCTTCCCAGCCTGCCTCCTTCCCAGCCTGCCTGCCAGTCTGCCTCCTTCCCAGCCTGCCTGCCAGCCTGCCTGCCAGCCTGCCTCCTTCCCAGCCTGCCTTCCTGTCTGCCTGCCTTTCCCTCCCTCCCTAATTCTCCCATCTTCCCTCACTACTTCCCTCTCTTCCTGCCTACCTCCTAGCATCTCTCCCTATCTCCCCCTCCCTCCCTTTCTCACTAATTCTCCCTCCCTCTCTCATAATGCCTCCCACCTAAGCTTCCCCACCCACTGGTCAGCCATCACTGACACAATGCATGCATTTGGAGCCGACATGGTGCACAGATGTTTCTTGATTGTGCAGATATGTAAAACAGAAGCACAGTAAGAACATTCCAGCCTCATGACAATTCAAAATACAGTAATAGGAATAATAGGCTGTGAATCTGTGAAGTCACAGTGGGAAAACTGGACCATCTCCCACCCACCACCACAGCCCGGCGCGCCGCTTGGCGGACCCCTTCCTACCAGCATGACTCCCCAACCCCAATTGGGAAACTGGAAGGTTCAGATAACTAAAGTTCGGAAACCAAGTGGTGCTCTGTAATAAGACTAGTTCTATTCATTTTATATTAATGAAAAAGTTTAGTGCTAAAACTCAAATTCATTTCACATACACAAAGTACACCAACCTGTAATGCAACCACCAGCTGCGGGAAAATGTCTCGGACAATGCAGAGAGGCAGTTTTAGGACGAGGGTCAAGCAGGATGCCAGAAGTTGATCCCTGTACTGACGACAACGCTGAAGCAACTCCCTGATGTAACTTGTTAGGAGGTGAATAACAGTCTCCACTGTAGGATCCTGATGGATTACATTAAAATATTTTGCAACTGTGTTAAAACATGCAATTATAATATACAGTACTCAAAACCATGCCAGTTATTACACTGTGCACTATTTAATGAATGAATGGAGCTACGTCTTGCTAAGTATATACGATTGTTCGATATTGCCGACAGTGGTAAATTGTTGGCAAATTATATACCACACATGTATATATATACATGCAGATATTTTACTGTAAATAAAGTAATATTGACAATATTAAAAATACACTTCCCTCCCCCAAAGAAGCTGAATAACCTGGTCATCTTCTAAAATGCCACAACATTGTGCATTATGCAGTGTATATTAATTCACTGTTTGATGTGCATCCTAAGGTCTCTTTTCAGCCTGTCCTCCGAAGGTTTCCCAGCGTCAAGAAAATGGTCAAATTAAAGTGCCCTCTCTTAACCTACCAGAGGACCCAAAACAAGAAATGGGACAGTAGGTTACTTTTGCAAGCCACTTCCATTTTCAAGTACTGTACAACAAGTTTTGCCCTCATGTAACGCATACAATCGAAATTTGACGTTTTTTGTAAGAGGACAAGTTGCTCTATTAGCTACTCCCTAAGACTTATAATTATGTCAAGTGAGTGGCATGTACACAAGAAACACGCTGCACAGTCCTGATACACTAAATATATCTGATCACGTCCAGGAGGGGAATTCAGATTGTTATTTTACAGTTTCTGGCATGATTAACATTTCATTTCTGGAGTGCTCCCTCTCAGTGGCTCCCCACAGCATATGCACTGGTACCCCAGGATCAATATCATTTCACCAGGTATCTAAGATAATCTCAAACTAGTGGGAGCAGGAGACCAAGATCCTATTCCTTCAGCAGAAGCTGGGCAGCTGAGAGCATATGATCACACTTCGAGGAAAACTGTCAATAGAGAGTGGCAAACACTTGAGAAATGTTTAGAATACCAAATTAAACTCAAAACTAACCTAAATAACCAAAACACTTCTTCACTGCTTACCCCTGATGCCACCAGACTGCAGTGTTAGTCAACCAGTAGTCCAACACTGCTTGGCCTTTCTCTTTTGCCTGTTGCCGTACCTCACACCAGCATCTCTAAAGACAATTTCTATTTGCTAAATAACTGTTTTGTGTACACTGTCTTTTATGGTACAGTGTTGGGTTTCTATACTATTAGCATGAAATTTGCCAGTCGCCTTTTTTTTTCCAGCCAACTTAACACTTACGCATCGTGATGACATTCTCGCAGTTGTTAAAACAATACAGGTAGTGACATGACTTCAACGCAGTCAACAATTAAAATATTAAAATATTTGTAAAAACTCCTTTTATTGTTTCATTATCAAGGGAATTGTTTTAAAATGTGCGCCAATGTCTTCCCACTCTCTGTAAACCCGACGTGGCATCACGACATCCCTGTGGGTGACCACGTGACGATGTACTTTATCATATGGTATTGGTAATGTTTTTGTTCAATTTGACCTTGTATGCATAAATAACTTTAGAACATTCTTTTGCGAACAATTTGATACCAAAATAAACAACGAAGCATGCAAATTGAGGTGATAAAACTGAGAAGAGTATAAACATTGGAGTGTGGTTGTACGCTCATGGGGCAACACGCAGCCTACCTTGCGGTGCGCTGCGGGTGACCCGCCGAGCCAGGAAAGGTGCTAAAATATGGTTTCAGGATTATCATCCCTGGCTGGCCTGTTAAAGATTGTCTGTGAAAAAGTTATCTTATATTATCTGATAATTCCTCATGAGATTGAACTCATTAAGTCCTTGCCCATCTCGGGTCGTGCCTTGGAACTTCGTTGCCAGAAGTGAAAATTTAAGGTCTTTTAGTGATATTATGATGCATAGATGAACAAATCCACAAGGCCCGTGATGAGGATTCGAACCTGCGTCCGAGAGCATCCCAGACGCTGCCTTAATCGACTGAGCTACGACATGGTCAAAAGGAGTTGAAACCGAAGTTCTACTGAACTTACTGGATCCTGCAGCCTCTCCGAGGCACAAACCAGGGTTTTACACAACTCCCCCCATGCACTCGAGCTATGTCAATAGGCTGTTCTCCCTTTTCGCTCTTACTTCATTACACACAGAAATCCCAATTGCGTGATGCATCAAATGAACAAATCCACAAGGGCCGTGACGAGGATTCGAACCTGCGTCTGAGAGCATCCCAGACGCTGCTTTAATCGACTGAGCTACGACATGGTCAAAAGTTGAAACCGAAGTTCCGAGTGCATGGGGGAGTTGTGTAAAACCCTGGTTTGTGCCTCGGAGAGGCTGTAGGCTCCAATAAGTTCAGTAGAACTTCGGTTTCAACTCCTTTTGACCATGTTGTAGCTCAGTCGATTAAGGCAGCATCTGGGGTGCTCTCGGACGCAGGTTCAAATCCGCATCACGGCCCTTGTGGATTTGTTCATTTGATGCATCAAGCAATTGTGATTTGTGTGTGTAATGGTGCCTAGATTCGTAATCATTTAGGTGTGGGGGTTCCAGCATTCATGGTCTGGCTAAGTTGCTCTAAGCAAGTGGCATTTAGCAGCAAGATTTTTTATTGATGGTACCACAGGCACAACTGGAAAACACTATACAATGGGGCCTCGACTTACGATGCTAATCTGTTCCTCTATTCCCAGAGACGGATTGTAAGTCGAAATATCGTAAGTCAAAGCAATTTTTCCCATAAGAAATAAAGGGATTTGAATTAAACCGTTCCTCACCCTCCAAAATATTAACATACAAATACATTTTATACTGAATACAATGTTTTTTTCTAACTACAATACAGTACCTACGTTTATCTTACCTTTATGGAGGGCTCTTGATGGCATATGGAAGATGGTGATGAGGGGGGGAGGAGAGTTGTTACTGTTTGGAAGGGGAGTCCCCTTCCATTATCACATCAGGCAGTGATGCTTTCTCTGGGGTACTCTCTCTCCTACGTTTTGCCTGAATACCACTAGGACCTGGTTGTGGTTCAGTGCTTGTTTGTCTCACTACAAATTTGTCAAGAGACATTTGTTTTTCCCCTTTGTTTGTCTGTAATGAAGCATCACTTTAGCACCCATAATGTCCTTTTTCTTAGCCTGTATGGTGGATATCGTTGACTGAGATTTGTTGTACTGCCTAGCCAGTCCAACAACCAGCACACCATCTTCATATTTACGAATGATCTCTTGTTTCTGCTCTATGGTCATCCTTACATGGGATCTCATATGTTGAACCTTACCACTGCTTTCCTGGGACTCATGGAGTGATATATAATAATTACTTTAATGTTCAAAATGCAAAAAATCACCACAAAAGCGAAATTTCTTATAGGCGTGATCGTCACTAAGCAGGCAGCTGTAGTAAACTGAGGCAGGTCAGCCGCATGACCAGGAACCACGCGCTCGGTCGACCCGAACGTGTACCAACAAATATCGTAAGTCAACGACACCATCAGATGTCAAGTAGCTTTTTTCGATGAAATTTACATCGTAACTCGAAATTATCGTAAGTAGGGCAATCGTAAGTCGAGGTGCCACTGTATGCACATCAGAGTCCCATGGCTATACAATATCTTCCCAGCAACCGTAAAAATATTACAAAAACAAAAAGTGGACATGTTCAAGAAACAGTTAGGCAAATTCCTGCAAGAAGTTCTGGACCAAATGAGTTGTAGTGAGTATCTGGCCTTGCGGGCTGCTCCAAGCAACAGCCTTTTAGACCAAGTTATCAAGTCAACCCTGGTCCCAGGTTGGGCTTGGGGAAAAGAAGAACTTTCAGAACCCACTCCAGGTATACATCAGTTCAAGTATTTTTTATCTACTCAGAAGGAGGTTCTGGTAGATTTACATTCCTAACTGGGTGTAGTGATCATTTACTCTACTTAATTCCAAACCTATCATGAATGTCATGCATCACGAATCAGGGGTGCGAGAAGCAAGAGCTGTTCGTTCTAATGTTGTTGCTATGGTAGTGGTCTACTGTGCCTCTGATTGTCACTAATCAGGCAGATTGGAGTTTTTTTTTTTTTTAGTCAATATGTCTTGCTCCAAGATTGGCTATTGAACTCAAAGGTAAGGATAATGTGTAATTTCCATTCCATGCTTTGACTAGGCTTCAATTTTGCTTTCACTCTTCCACAAAGGTTTCTCAGATTGTTCTTTGTGAGCAGCATCTTTACAACATTTAGGCACTCGCTTTCCTCAATGATTACCTTAGGCCCTCAGTTTTTAGCCAAGCATTTAACTCTTCAGGTACTATCACACATGATTTTCTGGGCACGTGCCAGAATTCCCAGCTCATTCCAGCCCAGTTTCAGAATAATTCTGGGTTAATTTAGAATTCCAAAATAAGGGTTCTTTTGTACTCTTCATTGCCGTCACTTGAGCTGCTTATGAATACTGCTTCATTCTGGATGAATGAAAGCGAGTCTCCAGTTGTCACTCAACTGGTTAGTGGGATGTTTCTTCCTCACCTAATTGTACTCACCTAATTGTGCTTGCGGGGGTTGAGCTTTGGCTCTTTGGTCCTGCCTCTCAACTGTCAATCAACTGGTGTACAGATTCCTGAACCTACTGGGCTCTATCATATCTACATTTGAAACTGTGTATGGAGTCAGCCTCCACCACATCACTTCCTAGTGCATTCCATTTATTAACTACTCTTGACACTGAAAAAATTCTTTCTAATGTCTCTGTGGCTCATCTGGGTACTAAGTTTCCACCTGTGTCCCCTTGTTCGTGTCCCACCCGTGCTGAAGAGTTTGTCTTTGTCCACCCTGTCAATTCCCCTGAGAATTTTGTAGGTGGTTATCATGTCTCCCCTTACTCTTCTGTTTTCCAGGGATGTGAGGTTCAGCTCCTTTAGCCTTTCCTTGTAGCTCAATCCTCTCAGTTCAGGACGAGCCTGGTGGCATACCGCTGAATCTTCTCTAACTTTGTCTTGTGTTTAACTAGGTATGAACTCCAGGCTGGAGCTGCATACTCCAGGATTGGTCTTACATAAGTGGTATACAGGGTTCTGAAAGATTCCTTACACAAGTTTCTGAAGGCAGTTCTTATGTTGGCCAGTCTAGCATATGCCGCTGATGATATTCTTTTGATGTGGGCCTCTGGGGACAAGTTCGGTGTGATATCAACCCCCAGGTCTTTCTCTCTATTTGACTCTTGCAGGATTTCACCTCCCAGATGATACCTTGTGTTCAGCCTCCTGCTCCCTTCGCCTAATTTCATCACCTTACACTTTCCCGAGTTGAACTTTAGCAGCCATTTTTTAGACCATTCCTCCAGTTTATCCAGGTCATCCTGTAGTCTCTGTCTATCTTCATCCGTCTTGATTCTTCTCATAATTTTCGCATCATCAGCAAACATTGAGAGGAATGAGTCCATACCCTCCGGAAGATCGTTCACATATATTAGAAACAGGATGGGTCCAAGTACTGAGCCCTGTGGGACTCCGCTGGTGACATCTCGCCACTCTGATGTCTCCCCCCTCACCGTTACTCGCTGTTTCCTGTTGCTTAAGTACTCCCTTATCCACTGGAGCACCTTCCCTTTTACTCCTGCCTGTTGTTCCAACTTTTTTAACAGCCTTTTATGGGGTACTGTGTCAAAGGCTTTTTGGCAATCCAGGAAAAAGCAGTTGGCCCACCCTTCTCTTTCCTGCCTAATTTTTGTTGCCTGGTCATAAAATTCTATTAAACCTGTGAGGCACAATTTACCATCCCTGAACCCATGTTGGTGGTGCATTACAAAGTTATTTCCCTCCAGATGCTCTACGAGCCTTTTCTCACGATCTTCTCCATCACCTTGCATGGTATACAAGTTAAGGAAACTGGCCTGTAATTCAGTGTCTCTTGCCTGTCACCATTTTTGTATATTGGGACCACGTTAGCTGTCTTCCAACTTTCTGGTAAGTCTCCTGATTCCAGTGACCTGTTATACACCATAGAGAGTGGCACACTTAGTGCTTCTGCACCTTCCTTTAGTATCCATGGTGAGATTCTGTCAGGCCCAACAGCCTTTGTCACATCCAGCTCCAGCAGACACCTTTTGACTTCATCACTGGTGAGGTCAAATTCCTCCAAGGTTGCTTGGTTTGCCACCTCCTCATTTAGTGCAGGGGCTTCTCCTTGTTCTATTGTGAAGACCGCCTGGAATCTCTTGTTGAGTTCTTCACACACCTCCTTGTCTTGTCATTGTCTCTGTATCTGTTCTCCGCTTTTCGCAGCTGCATCACTTGTTCCTTCACTGCTGATGTGGCTGTGGAGCAGCTTTGGTTAGGTCTTGGCTTTACTCGCGATGTCATTTTCAAACTGTTTCTCTGCTTCCCTCCTCACTCTGAGGTACTCATTTCTGGCCCTCTGGTATCTCTCCCTGCTCTCTGGTGTTCTGTTATTTCTGTAGTTTCTCCATGTTCTTTTACTCAGTTGCTTCGCTACCTTGCATTCCTGGTTGAACCATGGGTTTTTCTGTTGTTTTTCGTTTTTCTCCTTTTGGACGGGGATAAACCTGTCTGCAGCTTCATAGCCCTTCTGGGTGACAAAATCCATCATGACCTGCACATTCTTGTCTCTAAGTTCTGTTTCCCATGGTATTCCCCTGAGGAAGCTCCTCATCTCGTCATATTTTCCTCTTTGGTAATTCAATCTTTTTCCCTCTACTCCCATCCTTGGATAGGTTATCCCTACCTCCACCAAGTACTCAAAGGTCAGTACACTGTGGTCACTCATTCCTATGGGGGCTTCAACTTTGACTTCCCTTATTTCTGACTCATTCAGGGTGAATATCAATTCGAGTCTAGCTGGTTCATCATTGCCTCTCACTCTTGTGGGTTCCTAGACGTGCTGGCTCAGAAAATTCCTTGTTGCCACTTCCAAGAGTTTAGCTCTCCACGTATCTGCACCACCATGTGGGTCCCCATTCTCCCAGTCTATCTTTCCATGGTTGAAATCGCCTATGATTAAGAGTCTGGAGCCATTCCTGCAGGCAACTGAAGCTGCTCTCTCTATTATATTAATGGTTGCCATGTTGTTCCTATCAAACTCCTGTCTAGGTCTTCTGTCATTTAGGGGAGGGTTGTAAATCACTGCCACTATTATCTTAGGTCCACCCATTGTTATAGTTCCTGTTATGTAATCTCTGAATCCGTCACAGCCCGGAATTTCCATCTCATCAAAACTCCAGTCCTTCCTTATCAGCAGGGCCACTCCTCCACCTCCTCTCCCTTCCCTCTCTTTCCTTACTATATAGTACTCCTTTGGAAACACAGCATCTGTTATGACTCCTGACAATTTTGTTTCCATTAGTCCTATTACATCAGGGTTTTCTTCTTGCACCCTTTCTGCCAGTTCACTTGCTTTATTGGTAATCCCATCAATGTTTGAGTACATTACCTTGAAGCTCACTTTCTTATATCCAATTTCACCCTCACTCCCCACAAGTGTAGGAAGTTGTTCTATGGTCATTGCTACTTGGGTAGGCTCCTCCTCCTGTGAGGTAGTTTCCAGGGGATCAGGGGGAGGTGGAGTGGGGGATGGAGGGCTTAGGTCTTCCTCAGGCCTGCTTGGGGCAGGAAGAAGTCCTGGGGGTGAGAGAGCAGGGATTGCTTGGGGAAAGGGCACTCCCTCCTGCAGTGTAGTTGACACTGCTGCTTCTGCACCTCCTGGTGCAGAAGCAGTGTAACTCGGTGCAAAATTGAGTTGCAGCTTGGTTGTTACTTCAGTGGAAATAGTGGAAAATTGTCTACCGACATTTGAAGTGTAACACCAAGATGTACAACAATGTCGGTAATGTCTTGTTAGATAATAAGATAAGGTAGAATATTGACATATATTTCCGTGCCATGCACCGAGAGAGGAGGTAGAGGGCGAGTGACACTTGCTCTCTGAGAACTATAACGACAACGTTCCCATGAAGCCTGCCACTTTGCATCGCGTTAATTTGGGAACATCCGTGCAATTACGAATCCCACACGTTGCTGCTTGCCATCAAATACTAAGGATATCACATCTTGTCGGGTAAGTGACTATCTATTAGTTTTTTATAGCCATAATAACTTTAGATCGTCCGGCCGTTATGACATAGGAACACCAAATAAACCCCTAAAGTTTATTTCCAGAACCAGTTGATCCCTTTCATGTAGATTAGCTTAAATTACTTTAACTCTACAGAAGTTAAGTTGTATATTCACCACAGCATGGAGGGACAACAACGGGAGCTTGTCATCTCAACTTGTTCTTCACGTGTCTACGACACCATTACGTTGAGATTGAGAATAAACTGATAGTGGGAGACTGTCAGACGCATCTCCAATGATCGGCTTGTCAGCTAAGTCAATGCAATCATATATGTTATATTTGTAGTTAGTTACTAAACTTATAACCTATTATTTATTCATAAATGTTATGTTGAAGATTTACTATAATTGAACATAAGGTAGATTTAGCATTATTAAGTCTACCCCCAAAATTTTCAAGGAGTGGAATTACCAGACAGCTAAAATTAACACAGTCCACTCATACAGTCCATTCACCATCTATTAATATTAATAAATAATTGTTAGGAAATTCCCCACACTAGTGAGCTAAAGTGCTCCGGGTTTGTCAGGATCTCGTACTCAAAAACAGTCCATACTGACAGGATCACGATCGTTCGCATGGCTTGGCTCTTTTACTTATAATTGGAATTCAAACTCATATTGGACTGGTCATAAACTCATGGTATCATTTACCATTTGCTTAAGGCAATAAAACTTACGACTAAAAAAAGATGCTACATATAAAATAGTAGCCCTTTAACATTTTTGTGATGCCTACAGTCGTCATTTGCTCAAAATGCCACAACATTCCAATGACTGTAGTCGTCATTTTCAACTTCATGTTGGCTAATATTAACTTTACTTTGTCACTTTATTTTGTTTTTATTGCATTTTTGAAAATAACATCATAAACTACAGTACAACTCATTAACTTAAAAAGATATCAAATTGAGAACTTTAACATGCATAGTAACTTCACAGTATGCACTAAAGTAAAATATAGCAAAGCAAATTTCCACTTGGCCCAAGAAGCTGGTTGTGTCCAAAATTAGTAAGGGGGCCAAAAACAAACAAGTTAAGGTATCCACTTGCTACTTAAAAAAATTACTTTTGTGCAAGAATTACAGAGCCCCATTATTCCCCCGTATGAATACCAACCTCTTTCTTCTGGAAATATGATGTACGCAGGGTGCAGGAGAGAACAGTAGTAATGGCAGAGTAGTGAGCAGAGACAAGAGGCTGCAGTGAAGAGCATCTCACAAAGAACCAACAAAGGTGAGAAACATGGGGCTCGAGCTGAGCCTCACATTGCAGGGGCAGTACGTCTCCCATCAAAGAAATTACATTCATGTAAACCTGTAATACAATTGTACTTATTATTATAGTACAGTATATACATACAATATCATTTTCTCCAGCTTCACACTTTCATCCTGTGCAGAAGGCATCAGTTCAGATAATAAAAATTATGAATATAGAAAAAGATGGTTATAGATGTTAGATATAAAAAGTTACTCATCCATTCATTATATTTACATGTAGCATCACGGATATAAAAAAAAATACCAAAGCCCTTCAACTCTTTCTGCTCTCAAATTTTCCCGAAGATAGTTTTTTCACGTGTCGATCATTCATTTGTTCTTCAGATTCAAATGCATAATTAATAAATTTATATTCTGAATATCATTGCATTTCTGGCTTGACTGAAACAAAACCACAACAATAAGAAAGAATTAAATTTTAAAATGACGTCAGTAGCAGCTTATAATTTAATTTAGATTGTGACACATTGACAAAACATAGCATAAAGCTGAAATAATGGAACCTTCATGAATGAACCATACCACAAATTTATAGTAATTTGCACGATTTCCTTAATCATAACCATGCAGCTAGTGGTATTCCTGTTTCCAAGGCTGATAAGTTGTTCCATTATTCTTCAGAACTTGCAACTCCATTATACAAACCATATTATTTTAAAGTTGTCTTTTCTTATAAAATATTTATATTTCTTGCAAATATAATAGCCAGTGATTAGTGACTAAAAGAAAAAAAAAAAGCTATCATATGCTCAAATATATTGTATACATGTTTTAGTCAAAATAATTGTAAAGTTGGAAGTGCACTAAAATGCAGAAACCCAAGATCAAGTTTTTGTACATCAGCTTTACCATTTTAACTCGCTACTTCTTTCCACCTAAATGATCATCACATCATGATATCACCACCACCAAGATCAAAACACACAAGGCTAAGAAAGGTACCGTAATTCACATTTTGACAATATTTAACTATTCATTTTATATTTGCATTTACAGTATTAAAAAAAAAAAACGTTGAATGTAATGAAACGCCATTTTCTGGGTGAGACCCAGAGGCTCCCCAGAGCTATACCGGGCTGATGTGTATATATTAGGCCATGGCAACAGTCAATCGAAAGACTTCTAAGCCTACCGGGGACCAAAGCCAGAACCTGGTTCCCTCAAAGAGGCATGAAGAGCAATGGTCTAAAGACACCCCTGTGTAATTGGAAGCAGTCTTTGTCTGCCATCTACCAAGTCAGGCACCCAGAACTAGCAAACAGAACTCCAATTAAAAACAAGGAAACAAACATGATGTCACCACAACCGTCGCATATCCATCTGTGCAACCTCTCCCCTCCCCAGGAGGGGGACAGTGGGGGGGGGTCCCAGACCTCCATGCCGGCAACTCTCCTCAGTTCAAGAGGCTGTTTTGTCAGTGACGGTTGATAGCTCTGGCTCCACTCTTTGCGCAGCGCTGTGTTGTTGCTCTGTTTTGGTGGTGTGTGAGCCAGAAGTAACACAAGAGTACTGGGGCTGCATGCACCTGGGGCTGCATGCACCTTAGGCTACCTTTCCTAGGTGCCCCGTAAGTACTGCCTTTGCAGCCTCAGGGTTATCTTCCACGAACTGTTCAGGAGCAGCTACCTCAGTGTGGTTCTGTCGCTGCACGGTGATTGCTTGTCCTTGGGGGTTCACCTGGAAGGTTCTTACTTCTGTTTGTCCTTGGGTAGGAGGTAGTTTCGTCGCTGGTTTTGGTGCGAGGTACTGTGCAGCTGAATGATATATGCATAGCGACCGGGTCTGTTCACCTGGAGACGACGTGCTCTTGCGTGTTTTTTTTTTTTTTTTTTTTTTTTTTTTTTTTTTTTTTTTTTTTTTTTTTTTTTTTGGCCTGGCGGGGGTCTGCCTGATGTGGTGGTAGGCCCACTTGTAGGATTTAGGTGGCCCTCCACTACGTCCCCATGCTTGCACACATCACAGAGGTTCAGCTTTTAGTTTGTTTGCTTGGTAGCTCTGGGATAATCGGTTAGCAGTACCTCGCCTGGGCTTCCCTTAGCAGTAAGCCTAAGGGCCCTGGAAACCCCCATTGGGGCTCAGTGGTCCAATGTAGGAGACCTCTGAGTCCCACCTCGCCTTATGAGAGTTTGATGGTTGCCCTGTCCCCCTTGTCTTAGGGTGACACTCACCATCTTGCTGCCTTTTGGGGTCAGTGACACCTATGACCCCTTGTCCTGCGAGTGGTGTTCTTTGCTTGTACTCCATTCACCCAGTCCACTGAGATTGAAATTCGGTTTCAGGCAGCTTTAGCGTTGCATGCGAGGTTTAGGTTGCAGCAACATGCGAGGTTGGTTGCCTTTCTGGATGTCCTGCAGCTGCCTCCCTGAATTTTACTGGTCTCGAGACTTGGGCAGCTTCGGGGATTGCCCTTTCCGGATTAGCGGTGGAGGCATTCGAGCCTGGTCTCCTGCCGGAGCTTTTGGGTCACGCCAGCAGGCCCCCTTCATTCCTATTTTTTTGGTGGACTCTGCTTTTTTTTCAAGAAGCAGAGGGATTGGAGGATGGCTTGGGGAGGCCCTGTACCTCACTTGTTCCTGCCTGAGTGTTTGGTACCCCTCGGCACAGGGCTTGTTGTTAGAGGGGAAGAGGTTTTCCTATCCCCACCCTGTTCGATTTTGATACGAGTTTTACTCCTCCCCGGGTTCGGTTCCAAGTTCCCTAGGGTTCTTCAGTTCCCTCCTCCTGAAGGTTTTTTCGCTTCCCGCTTCCCAACGAGGAAGGGGTGGGAGGCGCTTGCGGCTTACCGCCTGCAAGACCCGGATTACGCCTCGATAATGAAGCCTTCTTTTGAGTTTCCCTAATGGGTGCTTTGCAAGGTACCGGAGTCTTCCTGGCTGGCAGACTGCCTTTTCTTTCGTTGGGGGCTTGGCATTCATCCTGTCGGACTGCGCACTTGAATGGCGAGAGTTGACTAAGGTCGTTCGAGTTTCCTGCGGGGGCGAGTTGGAGCACCTCAAAGCGTGCTTGTTCGCCCCCGTCCTCCATATGATGTTGGCCAGGTGCGGCTTCACATGCAGGTTCCCTTCTTTTCAGCATTCCTGGTGGCCGAGGATTTGGGTGCCCGTGGGCCCTTGGCTTCGGTCTTGCACTTCTTTTCCCTACAGGTGCTGTCTTCGGACTGGTTCGTGGTGGTGTAGAGAAGCTGGGTTTCAGGCCAGTGTCTGGTGTGCTTGCTTCGGCAGCTCAGGCGCCGGCTGCCTTGTTGAAGTTGTACGCGCAGTTTCTGAGGGAGGCAGTGTCTGTTTTTTGCTTTTGCTTCTCATCTCACGTGCTGACAGGCGGTGCTCGTCCTATTTTTTGGAATCGTTTTTGGCCCTGGCTCTTCGTTTTTCATCACCCTTTTGTCCGTTGCTGTTTGCAGAGTCTGCGGTGGGTTGCATTTTCTGCAGGCAGCTTTGTCTAGTTGATGGCCTATATCGGACTTGTAGGATCATCGCCAGGTCTCAGGGTACCTTCAGTCGTCGTAAACCATTAGTTGCATATTCGAGACTGGCCCCTCCTGCTGAGGGGGCAGCGATAGCTTTGAGTTTCAGTCAGGCTCTCGTAGGGGTTGTCAACCTTTTCACAGTTAGTCCTGTTGGCGGTGAGGCTCGCGCTGTTTGTTCCTGGTCCCACGATTTGTGGGCAATTCGAGTCCTTTTCCTCTGGCCTGTGGTGGCGTTGCTTCTTTCTTCCTCCTTTGGGAGGATTGGGGCTTGCAGGGCGGGCCTCTTCCCATGCGCTCTGTCAAGTTATCTTGGAGTGGGTTTCCGGCCTGTCTTCAGTTCCGAAACGGGATTCGGCAGAGCTGCGATTCATACTGGACTTATAATGTATGATCCCATGGGTCCTTGCCCCTCCTTTCAGATGACCAATCTCTCTCGGGTCTGGCTGCTTTTGGTGCCTGGATGGTGTCTCTGAACCTCCGGGAGGCGTATTAGCACGTCCCGATTCAACTGGTGTTCAGGGACTGGCTCGGTTTTGTCATGGAGTGACACTAATTTCTTTGCCTTCCTTCCAGTTGGATCTGGCACCTTTTGTGTCCACGCGCCTTAACCGGGTCATGACGGCGCTGTTGATTCTGGCCTACCTCGACAATTGGCTGGTGTGGGCTCCCAGCCAATTGTCTGCTCACCAGGGATATGGTTCCTTACCAGCTCACCGGATTCATGTTCTTGGTGTACAGGAAGTCCCAATTGGTTCCCTCTCAGGTTCGGACTGAGAGGGAATTGAGAGAGAGACTGAGAGTCCCACACAAAACCCAGTGTACCCTGGGTCTTGTGTGGGACTCTCGGACCACTTCCTTGTCTCTCCCTCTGGTGGCATTGTTCCGAATGCGGTCCTGCTTATGGCTGTTTTTGGAGGGCACCCGGGTCACACGTCGGTTGTTTGAGCGGCGGTGCGGGAGCCTGATCTTGGCCATGCTAATCTACCCATCAGGTCAGATCTGGCTTCAGCGGATGTTCTGGTTCTTCTGGGGTGTCCCTTCCGCAGCTCTCGTTATCGCTGTGTTCAGATCCCGGGAGCCTTGTGTCAGCTGCTGTGTCGCCAGCTTCCTCGGTGGTTGTTTTTTGGGGTTCTATGCCCTGATGCCTCCCTGAACCCTCGCTCGATGTGTTCACGGATACCTCGTCTCTCAGCTGGGGTTCTGTGACTAATGCTCATCAGGCTGGACAGTCGGTGGAGTCCATCCTTCCGTCAGGCTCACAGCACAGAACAGGAGCTCACGGTGGTGTGACATTCACTTCAGAGGGTTCGTGTTGCTCGTGGAGCAATGATCCAGCTCCATTTGGACTGCTCCTCAGTGGTTCATATTCTGAACCGCGGGAGTTTAACACTTTCGCTCACCCCGCGCGCCACCCCTCGACAGGGCGATATGGGCCCCAGAGTGTCACGGAAGCGCGCGTTAATTCCGAAAAGTGTATACTCTCTTCAACTTTGTCACCTCAATTCTCCTTCTACGAGATTAAATTTGGTATCATTGTGTTCGCAATAAAATTCTCTACAGCACTAAATGCATATAAACTCCAAAAGCCCGGCTAATTACCCGCAGCAAACAGAGAAAGTGCGAACGAGTTACCCGGGAGCGCGCAAACGGGATAAAATGTTTTCACTATTTTCACTCTGGTCACCTCAATTTTTGTCCTAGGTCTTTCATTTTGGTCTCAATGGGTTCGTAATAAAATTCTCTAGAGGAACATTAGCCTATAAAAAAAAAAACCTGGTCACGCTCCAACCGCCGACGAGTTGAAGACGGGCCACGTGTTAGCCGTGAGTGAGTGCTCAGAGGCCTTCCTGCTACACTCCCAATTCCTACCCTTTTCAAGCCTTTCTTTCGCAATTTTCTTCCTGGAAGGGCCTTGTTCATGATTACTATCCATCGTGGAGTAAGCGTAGATAGTTTCTAAAGCCACAGTAAGAAATATAGCCATGGAAAATAGCCGAAATGTTCACACGTTTGAGATGCGAGGGGAAGCGACATTGGTCACAACAGTGGAGCAAAGACAATGGGCCCACGGCGTGTGCCAAGCAGCCTGAGGGCGACGAGGCTCAACAAAGAAAATGGGAAGACATCGGCGCACATTTTAAAACCAGTCCCCAAAAAATCGGATAAAAACCTGATTTTTGGCGAATTTTTAAAGTGGATGACGCAATGCTGCGTCATCCCCGGCATTACCGCCAGTAAACGGATGACGCAATGCTGCGTCATCCCCGAGCGAAAGTGTTAATGCGGTCCTTGGCTCTTTGGGTCTGGTCGTTTCAGGTGACTCGTTTGCTGAGTTCTCGAGGTTTGGCTCTCCTGGTGGTTCACATTCAGGCGATGTCAAACATACTGGCGGATGGCCTGTCTCGGTTCATTCCCCTCTCCATGGAATGGACGGTCGACACAGACTCGTTCAGTTCGATCTGCCGGCCGTACAGGCACCTAGAGGTGGACCTCTTCGCATCGACTTGGTTGAGGTGTCTTCCAGTGTATGTGGCGCCCTTCCCAGACTGTGTGGCCATCGGGGTCGATGCCTTTCGGCTGGACTGGTCTAGTCGGGGTTACCTGTTCCTCTTCCCACCGGTTCGGTTGTTGCTCCGGGTCCTGGTTAGCTTAGAGAGACTTACAAAGAATTAGAGGTCCTGTTGGCTCTATGGTGGACGGCCCAGCCCTGGTTTCAGGCACCTCTTCCTCGATGTCCGAACTCGAGGGTCTTCCCGCGGCTCCACTTCTTTCAGCAGATTGGACCATTCCAGTACGTGGCTGGTTCAATCTTCTCTGCTTCTCGTGTCTCGTCTTTTTGATGCGAGTTTATCACCACTTATATGGTGATCAGGTGTCTTAGCAGGCGATGAGTCACAATAACATGGCTAAAGTATGTTGACCAAACCGCACACTAGAAGGTGAAGGGACGACGACGTTTTGGTCTGTCCCGGACTGACTTGAGAATGGTCCAGGACAGACCGAAACGTCATCGTCCCTTCACATTCTAGTGTGTGGTCTGGTCAACAGGTGGCTTAGTTGGTGTCCCACCTGCAAGTTTTGTCTCGACGGCAGTATGAAATTTCCTGGCGGTCTTTACGGCACTTGTCTCTTCGTAGGTTGTCTTCGATTTCTGGTCGGTTTTGTCCTCTCTCTCTCTCTCTCTCTTGGTTGTTTCAGGACTGTCTTCTTATGCCAGATACTGTCGCCTCGTTTCAGGTGGCACTGGCGGAGCCGCTGCAGCTTGCATTAGGGGTGGATGTCACTTCTGCTCCGTTCCACAAGCTTTCTCAGGCGTTGTTCACCTCCGGCCTGCTCATGCACCGCCTGAGCTGTCCTGCTCGTTGCACCGGGTGTTCTCTGCTCCCTTCACCTCGGTTTAGGGTGGCCCCCCCTCACTTCAGGACTGTTTTTTATGGCTCTTTTGTTGGCGTTGGCCTCTGGGGAGTCAGGTAGGAGAGTTTCATGCTCTCCTCCGGTACAGGGGCTTCTGCTCTTTCAGTTCTGGTGGTCTTTTCTTCGTTTGCAGCACGAAGTTTGCAGCATAATATACACGTGGAAACGTGTATATTATTTGATATCTCTCCTGTCTCCTTTCTGGTGAGTATATTTGGAGAGCTTTGAGATGATCCCAATAATTTAGGTGCTTTATTGCATCTATGTATGCCATATATGTTCTCTGTATTCCCTCTATTTCAGCAATCTCTCCTACTCTGAAGGGGGAAGTGTACTTGACCCTACTCAAAGATAGGTCAGTACAAGTGACTTGAAGAGTACAACCATTGTGATGGGATCCCTGGATTTGAAAATTCTCGTAATCCATCCGATCATTTTTCTGGCTGATGCAATATTTGCTCGATTATGCTCCCTAAACGTTAGATCATCAGACATCATTATTCCCAAATCTTTTACATGCTGCTTTCCTACTATGGGCACATTTGATTGTGTTTTGTACCTTGTATTATGTTTAAGGTCCTCATTTTTACCGTACCTGAGAACCTGGAATTTATCACTGTTAAATGTCATGTTATTTTCTGTTGCCCAGTCGAAAACATTATTAACATCTGCTTGAAGTTTTTCAATGTCTTCAGCAGAGGTAATTTTCATGCTGATTTTTGTGTCATCTGCAAAGGATGACACGAAGTTGTGACTTGTATTTTTGTCTATATCTGATATGAGAATAAGGAAAAGCAGTGGTGCAAGGAATTTACCCTGAGGTACAGAGCTTTTAACTACTCTTGGACTCGATGTTATATGGTTGACTGTTACTCTGTGTTCTGTTTGACAGAAAACTGAGTATCCAGCGTCCTACTTTACCGGTTATTCGCACTGACCTCATTTTGTGTGCTATCACTCCATGGTCACATTTATCGAATGCCTTTGCAAAATCCGTGTATACCACATCTGTATTCTGTTTTTCTCTAATGCCTCAGTGACTTTGTTGTACTGTCAGCTAGCAGGTTTGCAGCAGCCTTGGAATACAAGATTTCTTGGCAAGTGATGGTTGGCTTGCCAGGTTTAAAGTGAGAGAGAATATGGTGAAGAGGAAAATATGAAGCCTTTCCAGAAAGCCAAGAGCCTTGAACCAGTGATGCTTCAGCAGCAGGCAGTAAAAAATTGACCTTGCCAAGCTCATGAACAGCAATATTAGCATTGTGTTAGATAAAGTAAATGCACATTTTCAACGTCATCAGTATCGATAAAGATTGATAAAAATTAAGCCATCCCAGAGGTGGCACGGGCATGAATAACCCGTAATCATTAGTATCGATCAAGACAACTAGTTTAAGCTGACATTTGTTTAAATTAAATTTTTAAATCTTCCCTTAACTATGTGTACTTCCAGTGTGTGGAATTTTTAATTATGTTGGTAGTGGTACAAAAAATTGCAAATGTTAATTTTTGGATATTCCAAGTATGAATTCCTGCTTATTCAAACATTTTGCTTATCCGATGAGGGGATCCTTCCCATATAGTTCGGATTAACAGAGCAGTCAATAAGTGTGTGTATACATGTAAGTTGGTCAGAATTGCATTTCACCTTTGTAAATTGCACATTAATCACATTATGTTTAAAAGAACATACCTCAAACACTGTTTATGTAGGACAGATGTAATTATATGTATGCTGGTTAGCATTGTAAAGAACTAGAATCACCTTCTGTGGTTGATTGCTCAATAAATCACTGAACTATTTGATGTATAACAGATCTCTAGCCCTTACTATCCTGATGCATACATATCCATATGCATCTACATGCATATCCTGATGCATATACAGTCAAGGCACAGTAATTACAACCCCACTCACTTTTCATGGTATGAAATGTTTTCCACCATAGCAATATTAGTACTGTACTGTATATAGCATGGATATATAGTTCTGCTGGCTATTGGAATGTAGGAAATTTAGAATGACCCTTAATTAACCCTCGAATGGAGACACCTGTACTTTCATTAAGGAACCCTGTTGCATAGCTACATAAAGGTTTTATCTTCACTTTACAAATTTTACTTTCACCTCTTAATTTTGATTTTTTAATTCTTAAATGGCTTAGTTAATTAAGAGTCCTATATCATGGTGGACAGGAAAAAATAGATCATCAAACTAAAAAAATTAACACATGCAATTTGAACACGAGGTAAGTGCATATTGTGATTGGAGTTATGCAAGGATTAAATTATAAAAATCATAAACAAGGAAAGCAAAGAAGTCGTACTCTACCTGAAAGTCTTTCGGAGTCTTGGCTTTGAGCCCAGACACTGGATCTGAAGTGGCAACATCATTTTTTTCAGTAGTCTCTGCTTCTTTCTGTCATTAAAATATAAGTGTCAAACTTTTGTTCATACCATACATATTTGGATCATAAGAGAAAGGAACAATTTGTAATTCTGAAATGTAGCCTTAATCCTTAAACTGCGCATGGCGTCTTGAGGTTATCTTGAGATGATTTCGGGGCTTTTAGTGACCCCGCGGCCCGGTCCTCGACCAGGCCTCCACCCCCAGGAAGCAGCCCGTGACAGCTGACTAACACCCAGGTACCTATTTTACTGCTAGGTAACAGGGGCATAGGGTGAAAGAAAGTTTTGCCCATTGTTTCTCGCCGGCGCCTGGGATCGAACCCAGGACCACAGGATCACAAGTCCAGCGTGCTGTCCGCTCGGCCGACCGGCTCAGTAATAACACCCATACGTCGTATATACGCCATGAGTAACATGTCCCACGGTGTGCATGGCGTATATATACGCCATGAGTAACATGTCCCACGGTGTGCATGGCGTATATATACGCCATAGGGTGCCAGGCAAGATTCAAATGGCCCTCGGCTACCGGGGTTCACATCAGCTTCCTCAGGGCTCTTGTAAACAGATGCCATGTTTAAAAAAAAACGTGGGCAATATTCTCCGGTGTGAGAGCCACAGTACAGTACTGTGGGAGCAACCAAGACTGGCACACGTAGCATGAGCTAACAGCATTGCTGTTCAGCTTATGACCACAGCATCGCCTAAAAATGTCAAAATAAATATGTAACTGCTATTATTTAGCGATGACAATATTACAGATGACTCCTGACTGTGATAAAAATGACCAGGATTGTGATAATTAGCGCTGTGGGAGGAGTAATGCTGTGGGAGGGAGGGAGGGAGATAGCGTCGTTTACTGTGTGGTTACCTGTTATTCTCTACATTCACCATACCAGCTCAGTGGTTCTCTATGGTGAACACAAATGTAAATATTGTACTTATATATAATGTGTGAATTAGAGTAATAACAGCAAAAGGATTATGTTGGGAGGAGCCATTTGGGTGACGGAGGTGGTGTCGTCTGCACGACTTGTCTAGCTGTGTAGTGGGTGGCCACTATGCCCCCTACAAGCTTAGGTGTACAGTTACGGTGCATACAACATGTAGATACCTATATATAATGTGTGTGTATAGTGTAATAACACCCATACAATATTGTTGGGGGAGAAATTTAGTGCACCTGACCTTGAATGAGTGAGGGAGACAGCCGCCAGCTGACTGAGTGTAGCGATGTCTCTTAGTTCCTGAACTAACTATACAGTATCAGCTTAGTTGTACAGTTGTAGTGAACAAAACATGTAGATACTTATATATAATGTGTGTGTATGGTGTAATAACAGCAAAACTATTTGTTTATTGTTTTATGAACGTAATGATTGAACCACTAATATGAACACCATACTTTTGAGTATAGCGATTATTCACACATTTTATTATATAAATCTATAAATCTATCACACACACACTATTGGATATTATTACTGCATAAAACTAAGAAAAAATCAATCAGAGACATTGAAATAATTAGGTAATATCATCTTTGTGGCAACTCCCACCTGTCAGCTCGGGTGACGCTGATCGCCTCTGACGACCTCTCTGTCAACGCCCACATTTTGCCAGACTTCCTCGGCCTATTGCACCCAAAATATATCACCAACGATTTTTTTTCCCATGCTCAGGAACACAAATTAACATTTTTAGAAGACTTAAAAAAAAATTAGAATTTTGTTTTTCTTGAGCACAGGGGTGTAAATCTCCTCAGGACCCCTTAGCAGCTTAAGGATTAAAATTAGCAACACTATCATATATCTTCTTTTCTAGCAATGCCCCTAGCGGCTCCCTGTAGCTATCTGACCGAGATTGTTCCCTACTAACGTGTCGCATCAGGCACATTAGTTCTATTTGGCATACCAGGTACCAAAGCCAGAACTTGGCCACCTCACAGAGGAACAGGGAATAAATGACATTCTACCATTTCATGGGGAATGTATCAAAGTCAGTGATGCTTTACAGATAACTGCTGGGATCACATGTCTGAAAGCCTTAAAACTGCCAAACAACTCTCAAAATGATTCGGTCAAAACTGAAGGAAACTTTTATTAACTAGCTAGAACCCAATAGTACTTAATGCAGCCACCAGGTGGCCCAGAATTTACTTCTTTGTCAGCTAGTTCTGTCGCTGATGCATGGCTTAGAGCAATGCAGTAGTGCGCCAGTCACCTTTTGTGGCTGATCCCACTGCTTCTATGCTAAGTGCCAGCTTTCCTTGGAATTGTCCAGCAGAGACCATTTGCTTGTGTATCATTCCATATTCAGACACCATGCAGCCTACCTCACCTCCTAAATGTTCCATGTCTTGCTATTATCAAACATTAATGCTTAAATATTAACTTGTAATGATTAATGACTAACTTATATAACTGCAGATTTCTGGCATGTATAAATAAATTTAAACAAAATTGTAGTCTGTTTATTTAGTTAAAATTGCTATCTGCTTTTCTGTTGCAATTTATATAGTTCCATTCAAATGTAATTATACAGTAGTAATTTTTTTCTACTTCAGTTCAGTTCATGCTTTTGATCTCAATTAGTTTTAAGAATTGGTTTTTAATTTTTTTTCTCACAGCTTGCCTGAAACGATGTGCATATTAATTTAGGCATAGAATGTACTAGCTCTATCTAGAAATCTAACATTCTGCTTGTAACTCATTTTGTTTGCATGTACTTTTAGCTAAATAAACTGTTCATCATCATCCTCCTCATTAATCATCATAATATGGTATTTTGTTTCATGAGCGTGTTTCTATCCAGTATTGTTATGTAGATTCCCCCCACCTCAAACTGTGTATGTTCAGTAGTTACTTCCCTGAACATTCATCTAGTGCTGCCCTTGCATTGACAAAGTTGCCTCGGGGTGTAGTTGAGTTAATTCCGGGTTTGCTCCCCCCCTCCTTGAACATGGGAGGCAGTTGAGCCTTCTAGTCCCACCAAGGTTGCAAAGTTTTCTTCTTCACAGCGACATGTTTCCTCCATGCCTTCTCCTTGGGACGAAACCTTTCTTTACCAGACACTGGGTAAGGACATCGGCTCTTACCCAGAGTTTTCATGACAAGCTCTCGGAACTTGGGAGAAACTGATTTTGGGCCCTTGGTTGCCCTCTGATTCCTCTTTATATTTTGTTGCATCTGAGGGGATCATATGCTCACATGGCTGGGTTTCTCTTATCCTCCTGATAAGTATGAATTTGTTTTAGCCGTGGCTCTTCCCTCCTCAGGCAATGCCATCTTATCAAACAGGCACACTGGGCAGTTGTGCAGGGGCTCCAACAATTCTAAGATTCTAAGGGCTCCATGCTACCATAATGATCCTGATAATTCTCATGGCAGAGAGGATCATTACTCGTCCTCTTGCTCGAAAGGCCCGAGATTCAAATCCTTCTTCAAATTATATTCTAATAATTAATTTAGACGAGGTGGCCGAGTGGTTAGGGCTTGGACTGCTAATCCAACACTGCTGCTCTGTGTGGGTTTGTATCCCATCTTACAGTAATCCTGCACTTTAGCAGACAGGCATGGCCCCTTATCTGGGTAGGGGCCCCAGTGCATTTCTTTGCCCAGGGTTAACAATGCCTTTAAGATTGTCTTGCCCCTAGGGCCATTTCCAGGTACCGTTCGGTCCTGCGGATTCCTAGTCCCACGGGTTTTCTCTTCTCGAGTCCTCCTTCAGTGGCTATTGTGGATTACCCCTTATTTATTTATTACCCCCCCCTTCCCTTATTTCCCACATGGTATTTGGGCCTTGCTTCCATGCTGAACCTTGTTTACTATGAGTTCGGGTCAATGTCTCCAATTTTTGTTACATTTTGAAACCCAGCTGCTCTCAATGTGGATGGGGCTACCCCTGGAGAAAGCCAGGCTACAAAACCAAAAGGAGGAAGACCAGAAGCAGGGCGAACAATACTCGCAGGAGAAGGAAGAGGAGGCACAGACTTGATCCAGGTCAAGATCACCAATGCCTCCAATTCCAGGTACCGAATGACCATAGTAGCCAACTCTGGGGCATCCAACTGATCATAATGTCACAAATGCCTAATCCTAGGTTTACCAGGGTTAGGTATTTATCATCTCAAAGCAGAAGCTGCCTTGAATGCTTCTGCATGAGAAGTTAAATTGATCAATGTGGAGAACCAGAAGAAAAATTGCATAGGACTCAAGGTCAGAGGTGGCACAAACCAAACAGGCAGCATGGCAGAGGCAGAAAGAATGACGATCTGGTAGCAAAGATAATGAGCATCCTTCAAACTCACACATGGCGAGTGCAGGCTCAGCGGGCCAAAGCAGCCACATCAAAGACCTGCGAGTGGATTACCAATGCCTGAAGGCAGCTAGCCAAGCAGGACACCCAGGCACCAAGGCCACTCGCCAAGACAGATGTGAAACACAAAACAACCAGGATATGACCAATCCCTGTGGCGTGTCATATAAACAAACACATGAGGCCCAGCACACCCCAATACAACCAACAGAATGCCCTCAGCCTAGAGACCCAAACAGAAGAGTCAGAGACTTGTGAATAGTCCAGGTCATCTCAGTGGCCTGGCCTCTCAGGGGCAAACTTCCAAACACACCAGAGAAGATCTCTGCCAGTGCAATGCTAGCAGCCACCCTGGGGAAAGAACCTAAAGTGCATGCAGCCCAGAGCACAACAAACAAAACAAAACCCACACAAGCCAGATAGAAAACATGCATATGAAGCAAAATATAGAACAGAGTACAAGGCACATGGACTCCACAGGAACAAGTCCAAAAACAGCTAGCACTTAACAAGAAGCAGGGGGGGGGGGAGGGGGGGCTTGCTACATCTGAAAGATCTGGAACATTACTGTCCAGCTGGACATCAGAGAATGAACTGGACAAGGAAGATGGCTGCTTCCAGAAATCAGGCTGCCTAGGGGTGCCATTTGGTACTGAGCTTTGCACAAATTTTCAACATATCTCCTGGTATAAGTGAATAGTTTGCAGAGATCTTTGGCAATATCAAGGCTTGGGTCTTTATCATCCCTCCAGTTGTCTGTAAAGCTTCACCGACCTTCTAGATACTTTCCTGGTATGGTGGCAAATTGTCACTTGCTCTCTTTGCCTCTGAGGGGGCCAGGTTTTGACTATGGTCCCTAGTAGGCCAAACAGCACTCCCACATCTTATGTGACCCATTTGCATAGAGCAATCTAAGAGAGATTGTTTCAAGGAGCTATCAGGGGCCCCTCCTCCATAAATGGTGCTCATATTATCACGATTCTAACAGCCAAGGTCATTGGCAGTGTAAGGACTTAGGCTACAGCCCCTTTTTATATCTTTAACCACTTAACTGCACCAACCGAGTATTCTCGGTCTGCGGGAAACTGCACCAACCGAGAAAACTCTGATTTTTCGGTACCCATTCTAAATGTGAACGAGGTTGGTTGTGTATGAAATGGACTCTTAGGACCTCCAGTGAGAGCCATCTTGGAAAAAATTCCCAGAATGCCCTAGGGCTGCTGGCTGAGTTAGTACTGAATGAGCAACCATGGGTGGCGCATGCGCCTCTGGCTCCCAAACACCTGTCCTATGTGGTGTTGAAAGATAACGCTCTGTCGGTGAAATTCAAACCTTATTGTTTGAAGAACATAAGGGTCATAATATTGGTGAAGCTAGGCGCAATAAGGACCTAACACAAAATCATTAGAGAAAGGGGGAGTGAAAAATAAGAAGAGGAGGAACAAGTTCCTCAAGATTGCATACACCAACATAGATGGAGTAAGATGAAAGATACTGGAGTTAAGTGATATAATACAGCTGCAGACACCAGACATTGTTGCACTCACGGAGACAAAACTTGAAGATGCTATTTTAAATGAGGTCATATTCCCTAGGGGCTACTCAATTTGGAGACGGGACAGAAAAATCAGGAAAGGCGGTGGCGTTGCTGTACTGGTGAAAGAACGCCTGAAGGTGAACGAAATAGTGACTGCCAATCCACAAGAAGTTGACATAATAGCACTAGAGATCTGCCATGAGGATGATAAACTAATGATCATAAATGCATATAGTCCACCGTTAAGCAGCACATGGTCAAAGGAGGAGCTAGATAGTAAACGAGAAGGTCTTATAACAATAATGAGAGAGATCATAGCGAGAGCGGATAACGATAGTTCACGACTGTTGATAGTCGGCGACTTCAACTTGAAATCCATAGACTGGGAAGCATATGAAGCTAAAACAGAAGATTTCTGGACCTGTAAATTTGTAGACCTCATCCTGGAAACATTCTTGTATCAACATGTTAAACAAGCTACGAGGATGAGGGAAGGGGACGTCCCCTCCATGCTAGATTTGATATTTACCAGGAAGGAGGAAGAAATATTTGACATTCAGTACCTTCCTCCCTTGGGTAAAAGTGACCATGTCTTTTTGGGAATAAAGTATGCAATGCGTTATAATCTGGAAGAAAATATGACGGTCGATGCAAATGAAAAACCTGACTTTAGGAGAGGTCATTATGGCAACCTTAGAAAAATTTTTAGTGAGTATAATTGGACAGACTTGTTGCTAGGCAAGGAAATGAATGAGATGTATGTCAGGTTTTGTGAAATATATGATAAAGGCACAAAAAAATTTATACCAAAACAGAGAAGCAGAACTAGGAAACAGGATTGGTTCAACAGAAAGTGCGAGAGGGCCAGAGACCAAAAGACACAAAAATGGAATCAATACAGGAAGAGGCCGAACCCCCAAACATACCAGCGATACAAAGATGCGAGAAACAACTACACGGCAGTGAGGAGAGGGGCAGAAAGAAATTTTGAAAAAGGGATTGCAGACAAATGCAAAACAGAACCAGGTCTGTTCTATAAATTCATAAACAACAAATTGCAGGTAAAGGATAATATTCAGAGGTTGAAAATGGGAAATAGATTCACGGAAAATGAAAAGGAAATGTGTGAAACATTAAACGAAAAGTTCCAAAGTGTGTTTGTACAAAATGAAATCTTCAGGGAACCAGATACAATAAGAATTCCAGAGAACAACATAGAGCACATAGAGGTGTCCAGAGACGAAGTGGAAAAAATGCTCAAGGAGCTAAATAAGAACAAAGCAGTTGGTCCAGATGGAGTTTCACCATGGGTTCTGAGAGAATGTGCACCTGAGCTCAGCATTCCTCTTCAACTGATTTTTCAGGCATCCCTGTATACAGGAGTTGTAGCTGATGTGTGGAAAAAGGCTAACATAGTTCCAATCTACAAAAGTGGAAGCAGGGAAGACCCCCTCAATTATAGACCAGTATCATTGACAAGTGTAATAGTCAAAATATTGGAAAAAATAATTAAAACTAAATGGGTAGAACACCTGGAGAGAAATGATATAATATCAGACAGACAGTATGGTTTTCGATCTGGAAGATCCTGTGTATCGAATTTACTCTCGTGGGACATGCTCGTGGTGTCCCGTCTTCCCAGCACTCTTTGTCATATAACGCTTTGAAACTACTGACGGTCTTAGCCTCCACCACCTTCTCACTTAACTTGTTCCAACCGTCTACAACTCTATTTGCGAAGGTGAATTTTCTTATATTTCTTCGGCATCTGTGTTTAGCTAGTTTAAATCTAAGACCTCTTGTTCTTGAAGTGCCAGGTCTCAGGAAATCTTCCCTGTCGATTTTATCAATTCCTGTTACTATTTTGTATGTAGTGATCATATCACCTCTTTTTCTTCTGTCTTCTAGTTTTGGCATGTTTAATGCTTCCAACCTCTCCTCGTAGCTCTTGCCCTTCAGTTCTGGGAGCCACTTCGTAGCATGTCTTTGCACCTTTTCCAGTTTGTTGATGTGCTTCTTAAGATATGGGCACCACACAACAACTGCATATTCTAGCTTTGGCCTAACAAAAGTCATGAACAATTTCTTTAGTATATCGCCATCCATGTATTTAAATGCAATTCTGAAGTTAGAAAGCATCGCATAGGCTCCTTGCACAATATTCTTTATGTGGTCCTCAGGTGATAGTTTTCTATCTAGAACCACCCCTAGATCTCTTTCTTTATCAGAATTCTTTAAAGATTTCTCACATAATATATAGGTTGTATGGGGTCTATGTTCTCCTATTCCACATTCCATAACATGACATTTATTAACATTAAATTCCATTTGCCAGGTGGTGCTCCATATATTTATTTTGTCCAAGTCTTCTTGAAGGGCATGACAATCATCTAAATTTCTTATCCTTCCTATTATCTTAGCATCATCAGCAAACACGTTCATATAATTCTGTATACCAACTGGTAGATCATTTATGTACACAATAAACATCACTGGTGCAAGAACTGAACCCTGTGGTACTCCACTTG
The DNA here is from genome assembly GCF_040958095.1 of Procambarus clarkii. Lineage (NCBI taxonomy): Eukaryota > Metazoa > Arthropoda > Malacostraca > Decapoda > Cambaridae > Procambarus > Procambarus clarkii. Next base: position 21,550,526 of record NC_091197.1, on the reverse strand, counting down.
TGACATTTCTCCATTCCGATACAGTGCCTCTCATTACTGCCCTCATTTTTCTATCAGTCAGAAAATTTTTCATCCATGATAGAAGCTTACCTGTCACCCCTCCAATATTTTCCAGTTTCCAGAACAACCTCTTATGTGGAACTCTGTCGAAAGCCTTTTTTAGGTCCAGATAGATGCAGTCAACCCAACCATCTCTTTCCTGTAATATCTCTGTGGCTCGATCATAGAAACTGAGTAAATTCGATACACAGGATCTTCCAGATCGAAAACCATACTGTCTGTCTGATATTATATCATTTCTCTCCAGGTGTTCTACCCATTTAGTTTTGATTAGCTTTTCCAATACTTTCACTATTACACTTGTCAATGATACAGGTCTATAATTGAGGGGGTCTTCCCTGCTGCCACTTTTGTAGATTGGAACTATGTTAGCCTGTTTCCACACGTCTGCTACGATTCCTGTGCACAGGGATGCCTGAAAGATCAGGTGAAGTGGAATGCTGAGCTCAGATGCACATTCTCTCAGAACCCATGGTGAAACGCCATCTGGGCCAGCTGCTTTGTTCTTCCCGAGCTCCTTTAGCATATTTTCCACTTCATCTCTAGACACCTCTATCCGCTCTATGTTGTTCTCTGGAATTCTTATTGTGTCTGGTTCTCTGAAGATTTCATTTTGTACAAACACACTTTGGAACTTTTCATTTAATGTTTCACACATTTCATTTTCATTTTCCGTGAATCTGTTTCCCATTTTCAACCTCTGGATATTATCCTTTACCTGCAATTTGTTGTTTATGAATTTGTAGAATAGGCCCGGTTCTGTTTTACATTTATCTGCTATCCCTTTTTCAAAATTTCTTTCTGCCTCTCTCCTTACTGCTGTATAGTTGTTTCTCGCATCTTTGTATCGCTGGTATGTTTGGGGGTTTGGCCTCTTCCTATACTGATTCCATTTTTGTGTCTTTTGGTCTCTTGCCCTCTCACAATTTCTGTCAAACCAATCCTGTTTTCTGGCCCTGCATCTCTGTTTTGGTATGAATGTTTGTGTGCCTTCCTCGTATAGTTTTACAAATTTGGCATACATTTCATTTACTTCCCTGCCTAGCAACAATTCTGTCCAATTACACTCATTAAAAAAAGTTTGAAGTTCCCCATAGTTGCCTCTCCTTAAATCGAGTTTATCAACTGTTTCAATGTCCCCATTTTCTTCTAGATGATATCTTAAAGCATATTTAATGTCTAACAGGACGTGATCACTCTTTCCCAAGGGAGGAAGGTACTGGATGTCAAAAATCTCTTCTTCTTTCCTGGTGAATACTAGATCTAGTACTGACGGTACATCTCCTTCCCTCATTCTTGTGGCTTGCTTTATGTGTTGATACAAGAATGTCTCCAGAATGAGGTTCACAAATCTGCATGTCCAAAAAGTCCTCCGTTCTTGCTTCATAGGCCTCCCAGTCTATTGCTTTAAAGTTGAAGTCCCCCAGTATCAACAGTCGTGATTTATCTTTATCCGCTTGTACAATAATATCTCTCATGACCATTATGAGGCCCTCTCGTTTGTCATCCAGTTCTTCCTATGTCCATGTGTTGCTTGCTGGTGGGCTGTAGGTATTTACAATTATCAGCTTATCATCCTGATTCCAGACCTGCAATGCCATTATGTCAATATCTCGAGGGTTTTCAAATATTAACTCTTTTACCTTCAGGTGTTTTTTCACCAGTACAGCCACTCCTCCTCCCTTCCTAGTTTTCCTGTCACGTCTCCAAACTGAGTAGCCTCTTGGGAATATCTTGGACTTCATTTATTATATTTCCTTCAAGTTTCGTCTCTGATAATGCAACAATATCTGGGACCCTAAGCTGGATTATATCTGCAACTCCAAAGTTTTTGACCTCACTCCATCTATGTTGGTATATACAATTTTCAGGAACATGTTCCCTTTTCCTTTGCTCTTTACTCCCCCTTCCACTACTGATCTTGTTGCTTTGTTTTTATGTACCATTTCACAAGCTTTCCAGTCCCTGTCACTTTGTAAAAAAAAGAATTTCTGTTCCCTTTTCCTCTGCTCTTTACTCCCCCTTCCACTACTGATCTTGTTGCTTTGTTTTTATGTACCATTTCACAAGCTTTCCAGTCCCTGTCACTTTGCAAAAAAAAGAATTTCTGTCTTCATTTCTATCCCCATTTAGACGTTTTGCCTCAATTAGGTTCATTTTCAGCTTTTCTCTGTCTTCCTTGGAGAGGTCTTGTCTTATTGACCAAAATTTGCCAACCTCATCACTCTGCAGTTTCCTGGCATTTCTTCGCACTTCCATCATGTTTTTCACTCCATTAAACGTCACCCTTAAGGGGCGGTTCTTTTCTTTCTCATATTTTCCTATTCTTCTAAAATCACTGACATTTTCCTTTGAGCCTTCTCCTAAACCTACTATTTTCTCTATGATTTTCATCTCTTCTGCCGCTCGGTCCACCCTAGATGAAATTTCCTTCTCTAAACATCCAAAAATGATTATGGACTTAGTTCTATCTGCAGTGTTTTGTACCAGTTTACTGTTGGTAACCAGTTCTTTCCTAATTGCTTGCCTAATTTCTGCTTCTTGTTGGTCATTTCTGGTTTTGACTTCCGAACACACTTCTTTGATAGTCTCTTTCTCTTTTACAACTTCAGCATATGTCGCTTTTATTTCTTCTTTATACTTTTCTAGTTCTTTATTCACCTCCTCTATGTGAGTTGTCAGTGAAGTTTCCAGTTGGAGATCCTTACCTAACTCTATGTTACCCCTTAGGCTTGCTTGGAGTTGTTCACCATATGAGTCTATTTTCTTGTTTATTTCTTCAAAGTCACCACACTTCACTTTCCATGCCTCATTTTCTTTCACTAGTTCCTTGATTTGCTCCTCCTGATTTGTTACCTTGTCTGTTAATGCAGTAATAATCTTACCTTGTTGAAGCATACTACCTTTTAGAGTGCAAAGCTCACTCCAAAGAGCTCCATTGTCCTCTTCCAATTTAAGCACTTTTTCTTCATACTTCTTTTGCATATCCTCAATTATCTCTAACCTGCCAAGAACACCTCCTTTCCTTATATCTTGTGTTGAGAATCCTTTGAAACCATCATCTGTTGGTGTGTCTACATTCTCAGTGGGGGTGGTGGCGGCGGCCATCTTTGTTTTTGTTCTAGACCAAAACAAACTTTTCCACTCGGCTATTTTCACTCACTTTTACTTGTTTATTGTATTTTATTTGCTTTTACTCTTCCCTGAACCTTTATGTAACCTGGGACACCACTGTAGCCCTCAACCTGTGCCCAATACTTAGGTAATTCGATATTTCCAGGAGCTTGCTGCAGTGTGACTTCTGCCTCCTCCAGCTCATACACACACCATACACACTCATAGCTCATACACACATGTAATTACCTAAGTGTAATTACCTAAGTGTAGTTACAGGATGAGAGCTACGCTCGTGGTGTCCCGTCTTCCCAGCACTCTTTGTCATATAACGCTTTGAAACTACTGACGGTCTTGGCCTCCACCACCTTCTCACTTAACTTGTTCCAACCGTCTACCACTCTATTTGCGAAGGTGAATTTTCTTATATTTCTTCGGCATCTGTGTTTAGCTAGTTTAAATCTATGGCCTCTTGTTCTTGAAGTTCCAGGTCTCAGGAAGTCTTCCCTGTCGATTTTATCAATTCCTGTTACTATTTTGTACGTAGTGATCATATCACCTCTTTTTCTTCTGTCTTCTAGTTTTGGCATATTTAATGCTTCTAACCTCTCCTCGTAGCTCTTGCCCTTCAGTTCTGGGAGCCACTTAGTAGCATGTTTTTGCACCTTTTCCAGTTTGTTGATGTGCTTCTTAAGATATGGGCACCACACAACAGCTGCATATTCTAGCTTTGGCCTAACAAAAGTCATGAACAATTTCTTTAGTATATCGCCATCCATGTATTTAAATGCAATTCTGAAGTTAGAAAGCATTGCATAGGCTCCTTGCACAATATTCTTAATGTGGTCCTCAGGTGATAGTTTTCTATCTAGAACCACTCCTAGATCTCTTTCTTTATCAGAATTCTTTAAAGATTTCTCACATAATATATAGGTTGTGTGGGGTCTATGTTCTCCTATTCCACATTCCATAACATGACATTTATTAACATTAAATTCCATTTGCCAAGTGGTGCTCCATATACTTATTTTGTCCAGGTCTTCTTGAAGGGCATGACAATCATCTAAATTTCTTATCCTTCCTATTATCTTAGCATCATCAGCAAACATGTTCATATAATTCTGTATACCAACTGGTAGATCATTTATGTACACAATAAACATCACTGGTGCAAGAACTGAACCCTGTGGTACTCCACTTGTGACATTTCTCCATTCCGATACATTGCCTCTGATTACTGCCCTCATTTTTCTATCAATCAGAAAATTTTTCATCCATGATAGAAGCTTACCTGTCACCCCTCCAATATTTTCCAGTTTCCAGAACAACCTCTTATGTGGAACTCTGTCGAAAGCCTTTTTTAGGTCCAGATAGATGCAGTCAACCCAGCCATCTCTTTCCTGTAATATCTCTGTGGCCCGATCATAGAAACTGAGTAAATTCGATACACAGGATCTTCCTGATCGAAAACCATACTGTCTGTCTGATATTATATCATTTCTCTCCAGGTGTTCTACCCATTTAGTTTTGATTAGCTTTTCCAATACTTTCACTATTACACTTGTTAATGATACAGGTCTATAATTGAGGGGGTCTTCCCTGCTGCCACTTTTGTAGATTGGAACTATGTTAGCCTGTTTCCACACGTCTGCTACGATTCCTGTACACAGGGATGCCTGAAAGATCAGGTGAAGTGGAATGCTGAGCTCAGATGCACATTCTCTCAGAACCCATGGTGAAACGCCATCTGGGCCAGCTGCTTTGTTCCTCCCGAGCTCCTTTAGCATATTTTCCACTTCATCTCTAGACACCTCTATCCGCTCTATGTTGTTCTCTGGAATTCTTATTGTGTCTGGTTCTCTGAAGATTTCATTTTGTACAAACACACTTTGGAACTTTTCATTTAATGTTTCACACATTTCCTTTTCATTTTCCGTGAATCTGTTTCCCATTTCCAACCTCTGGATATTATCCTTTACCTGCAATTTGTTGTTTATGAATTTGTAGAATAGGCCCGGTTCTGTTTTACATTTATCTGCTATCCCTTTTTCAAAATTTCTTTCTGCCTCTCTCCTTACTGCTGTATAATTGTTTCTCGCATCTTTGTATCGCTGGTATGTTTGGGGGTTTGGCCTCTTCCTATACTGATTCCATTTTTGTGTCTTTTGGTCTCTTGCCCTCTCACAATTTCTGTCGAACCAATCCTGTTTTCTGGTCCTGCATCTCTGTTTTGGTATAAATTTTTTTGTGCCTTTATCATATATTTCACAAAACTTGCCATACATCTCATTCACTTCCTTGCCTAGCATCAAGTCTGTCCAATTATACTCACTAAAAAAATTTCTAAGGTCACCATAATGTCCTCTCCTGAAGTCTGGTTTTTCAACTGCTTCAACCTCCTTATTTTCTTCCAGCTTATAACGCATTGCATACTTTATTCCCAAAAAGACATGGTCACTTTTACCCAAGGGAGGAAGGTACTGAATGTCAAATATCTCTTCCTCCTTCCTGGTAAATATCAAATCTAGCATGGAGGGAACGTCCCCTTCCCTCATCCTCGTAGCTTGTTTAACATGTTGATACAAGAATGTTTCCAGGATGAGGTCTACAAATTTACAGGTCCAAAAATCTTCTGTTTTAGCTTCATATGCTTCCCAGTCTATGGATTTCAAGTTGAAGTCACCGACTATCAACAGTCGTGATCTATCGTTATCCGCTCTCGCTATAATCTCTCTCATTATTGTTATAAGACCTTCACGTTTACTATCTAGCTCCTCCTATGTGGAGGACATGTACATGTGGAGCTATCCCCGTGTTCCAACCGTCCACGTGTACAAAGTGAGGATGCCTACATCATCATCCAGCAGCAGCAGCAGCAGCAGTGGAAGTGAGGTTATTGTGTATGTATGTGTGTGTATGGCGGGCCCGCGAGATTGATGTAAGTACACTATTTCCATTTTGGGTAATAATACTCTGAAGCTGGTTCGCACCCAGTGTTCTGTCTGTCCTTTGTCCCAGTCAACCACCTAGTGAGGTGAATGGGAATTAGAGACGTGTGAGTTTACCCTGTTTGCCGTCACCAAGTTGAGGTTGAGCCCAACTGTGAGGTTGATGTGTGAGGACACCTAGAGACACATTCAGTGGTGGAGTAAAGTGATCTTTATTTGTTTCCATTTGCTCTATGTGCCGTGTATGTAATTCGCTGTAATTTGATTCCCTTTTTTCAGCAGTGAAAGTGGTAACAGGGAGGTTTTCCTTGGTTATAAATAATTCTATTATTATATTGGCCAGCATCTATTTTACTGGTATGTTGTGGTAAAGAGTGAATTATTGGTGGATAATTTACTGGGGAAATCATTTACAAGTTTTGCCGTGAGTGGCAAGGATGTACTGTGATGTACTGTGTTGTACCGTGTGTAAACTGTAGACAAGTTGTGTCCTTGGTGGAATGCGATGTGTACTGTGAAGGATTCCGTGAGAATTAAAGTCATTTAACGTCACCGGGGGTCACGATTTACTTAACGAGGTCATTGTTGTTTTGTTGAACATTGTTGTGATTAATGTAGAGTCGTGTAATGGTAACAGTCACAGTGAAGTTCACACAGTGGAGGAATTGTCAAGTGAAGACTAACGTAGTGTTAACGATTTAACGAGCTGACGTTAATTGATTAACGTAAGGGGTTGACCGGTCTGTTATGATCAGAGTCAATTGTGCTGTAATTAAGCTGTTGTAATTCGTTGGACTGATCAGATCTGTCTGGGGACAGAGGGATTAAGCACTCGTAGCTAATTAAGGAGAATTAGTACCCGCCACTTAGTGAATTCACAAGGTGTTAATGTTGTTGTTTACATGGAGTGTCTTGTAACCTTGTGTGGTACAGTAGTCTACCCTCGTTACGGTAATCTTGTCGTAAGACCGGAAGTAAACTGTCAGTTGAGAGACAGTATGATTTATCAATACTCGTCTGAATTAATAGGCTGTTGTTTTCAGTAATTAACTGGGAATTACTCACCAAATGCTTGACTTTCAAGTTGATGTAATTATTTGATTTACGAGTTATTGCTGCCATTTAAGTGTCATTGAGACACGTGTGTATTAACGTAACTGTTTAAATTCAATTAGTATAACTGCTGTTGTTGATTGTCCTGAGAGACAAGTGTTAACGTAAGATTTCTATAAGGGGTTATCATTCTTGGATTAACCGCCTTGTTACTTGGTACCTCGTTGAGAGCAGGGAGCACCAGTCAAGTTTTTGTGATTATAGTATTTGTTCACCGTGAAGCCGTGACAATATTGATTGCAAGCTTGCGTTACCAGTGGGCACCACTTTGTTCAGTTAGTGTCATTAGTCAGTCAGCGACGACGGGATAAGGATACCGTGGGTCCATCAAGCTGTTGAATAGCTGTTCTTGAATGCGCCACTGGAGTGACAGTAAAGTAACAAACTCTTTGTTGTTGTAGTCCTTTTTTTTTTTTTTGTGAATAAATTGTTATATTATAGAAAACGGTCGTTTACGTCAAACCTTCCAATATTACTGCCCCACATTTCATGTTCTGCAACGCTTTGCCTGCTTATGTTCATATCAAGTCTGTATCTAAAGCTCGAGTCCATTGCACAGCACCACACTTCTATAAATAAGAAGTGAGAATCCGTCGGCTACTCTTTATTAGTTTGTTAACTAGGAGGAGCTAGCGACCTAAGTGACAGGTGTTACCCGTGTGGTTTCGCCTGGCAGTTTGCTCCCGCGGTCCAATGATCTTAGGCTTTAAGATTAAATATCTACCACTGGCAGCTCTTGCTGTTTAAGGTCTGCCTCTCTTGCGAGGTAGTTGCGATTAATGTAACATCAATAGGAATTAATTCTTTTGATAATTGTCAAAGAAAAGAAAATCTCACACATAGATGAGTCGTTTTCTGCGTTCAGTGATGATGCATCTGATACAAGTAGCATAGATGAACAGTGCTAGCGGCTTCCATGGGGGTGTTTTTCATAGATATTTTAAAAAATACCTGAATCTCTTCCTGACTGACGGACACTCTTTGAGGCTCGTTGAATCTCTTTCTGACTGACGGACACTTTTTGAGGCAAGCCGAATCTCTTCCTGTGTGGGACCATACAAAGCGATCAAGACTACCTTACAAATTGATCTTTTCCTATAATCTTTTTAATACTACCTTATGCTTTACAAGCTTGGCTACATACAACCTACAAGTACTAAAGCCAAGGGTGTACATGAGTGCGTTATTTGCAAACACACAGAATGAAGAAACAGGAAGCAAAAATTTATCTGTACCTGGTGCAATGAGAGCGAAGTCGTGCTGTGTACCATGGAATACTTTGTTGATTATTACTCCCTTACGAAGTACTGAATGTGTAATACAGTCTGTTACTGTGTAAATAGTGTGTGAAATTGTACATGTTATAATTTTAGTGAATTTTTAACAGGTAATATTGCGACAATAAACATTTATTGTGGACACATTACTGACACATGTATCACAAGTTCCATGGAACATTATTAACGTTCTACTGTAAACATATTGTAAAGAACACAAATATGCATCAAATACGATAAAAAAACAAATAAGACCGCATTGGAAATACATAAAACAAATAATTGAAAATATATTTGTGGCAACACACGGTGCTTGAATGGCTCGCGCGGCCGTGTCTGGGCGATTAAGGCACGGGCGACCAGGCCTTGATGACGTCACAGCGCACCTTGTCGACGTCCCCACAGCCAAAGTAAGCAGAATTTGGTATTTATTTTTACATAGACATGTTCAGGGAAGGGAATTTATCATTTTATGAAGAAAAAATAATTTTTTGGAACACTTTATTTCATGCGCACCCGGGGAATTTCACAATAAACTCGGCGCAGCACAGTGGTTAATGTCTCATTCAACTTTGACTACGTACAGAACCTTCCCAACACGCTTCAAATATATTTCAGCACCAACAAAAAAAAAACCAGCGTTGAATGTAATGAAACGCCATTTTCTGGGTGAGTCCCGGAGGCTCCCCGGAGCTATCCCAGGCTGATATGCTAATGTCAGACTTTGCCATCAGTCATGTGTATGGAGTTCTTAGGCCTACCGGGGACCACGGCCAGAACCGGGCCCCCTCAGAGAGGCAAGGGGAGCAATGGCCTATAGCAGCCCCCGTGTAGTTGGAAGCATTCTATGTCTGCCATCGACCGGAACAGGCACCCAGAAAGGTAAGCGCCCCAAAACAAACCCCTATTCTGGTTAAAATTGCTACCAAAAACCGAACTAGTGGATAGAACTCCCCAACCAAAAACAAGCAAACTAGTGTGACGTCACACACTGCCGCGCCGCTGTCTGCGCAGCTCCCCCCTCCCCGGGAGGGGGAAGGGGGAGCCCCAGACCCCCTGTGCCGGCTACCCACACCTCAGTTCTTGAGGCTGGATGTCAAAAACGCGAAAAATCGCCGACCGGAGGGAGGGAGGGATGCCGGGGAGCCTCCGGGACTCACCCAGAAAATGGCGTTTCATTACATTCAACGCTGGTTTTCTGGGGGGGAGCCCCGTCGGCTCCCCGGAGCTAACTACCCACAGACGGAAAAAGAGGGACTTACCCGGGAGGCGGTCGTCGCTCACCCCTCAACTCGAAGCCGAGACAACTGGCTGCAACTGCCGACCCAAAGCAACACAGGCCCGACGAGGCCCAAGGACATTCACAAGGTAACGAGCAGCCAGGACCCTGTTTGACCGCCAAAATCCCCGCGCCCGAATATCAGACCAAGACATATTCCCAAAGACGGCAGCAAGAGCCGCGAACTTACGAACGTCATGGGCACGGGGATAGACCGCAGGCTGGCTGGACCTAATAACCCTGCGGACGACCTGAGAGACCCGAACCCGCGAACAGGGAAGAAGGGAAACCGGATCAACCCACAGCGCGTCCCCGGACACAGAAGCTGTGGCGCGCAAATAACGGCGAAGCGCCACAACCGGACACAAAACATGATGCACCCCCGGCCTGACCAACCAAGCATCAACCACCCATGGACCCCTCCGGAACGCAGCAGTCTCATTCTTCGCCAGAAAAGAAAGAGACGGCTGCAAACGAACAAAACAATCACCATGACCAAAAGAGCAGAAACCCCTGCGCCGGAGGAGAGCATGAAGCTCCCCTACCCGACCCCCAGAGGCCAAAGCCAACAAGAAAAGTGCCTTGGAAAAACAATCCTGGACCGAAGGGGCCACAACGAAACGAGGAGATGAAAGGAAAGCGAGCACTCTGTCCAAAGACCAAGACGGCTCAGGCGACGCATGAGCAGGCCGGAGGTGAAACAATGCACGAGACAGCTTGCGAAACGGCGCAGACGTAACATCGATACCGAAAGCAAGCTGAAGCGGCTCCGCCAGCGCCGCACGATACGAAGCGACAGTGTTAGGCATAAGATGAAGGTCCTGAAACAACCACGAGAGGAAGGACAAGACCACCCGAACAGACAAGGAGCTAACACGACGAAGACGCAAAAAGAAACGGAAGGACCGCCAGGAAACTTCATACTGCCGCCGAGAAGAAGCCCTCAGGTGGGACACCAACAAGGAGGCCACCTGTTCACCATAGAGATGATGATAGACTCGAGTCAAAAAAACCATACGCGAAGACTCAAGGAGAAGAGCGAACCAGCTACGTGACGCACCGGCCCGATCTTACTGAAAGAGGCGGAGCCGCGGGAAAACCCTCGGGTTCGGACACCGAGCAACCAGCGCCTGAAACCAAGGCTGGGCCGGCCACCAAGGGGCCAGAAGGACAACTCTCCCCCGGTAAGTCTCTAAGCGAGTCAGGTCCTGGAGCAACAGCCGAACCGGGGGAAAGAGGTACAGGAACCCCCATCTCGACCAGTCTAGCCGAAAGGCATCGACCCCGACGGCCTCGCAATCGGGGAAGGGCGCCGCATAAACGGGAAGACGCCGCGACCACGCCGACGCGAAGAGGTCCACTTCGGGGCGCCCAAACGTCTGGCAAAGCCAACGGAAGGACTCGCCGTCGACCGTCCACTCCGTGGAGAGGGGAACGAAGCGAGACAGGGCGTCGGCCAAGACGTTGGACACGCCCCGTACGTGAACCGCCAGGAGAGCCAAACCCCGAGAACTCAGCAGACGAGTCACCCGAAGCGACCAACCCCAAAGAGACAAGGACCGCATCGAACCCCTGCGGTTCAGGCAATGAACCACCGGAGAGCAGTCCGAATGGAGCCGAATCGTCGATCCGCGGGCCACCCGAATCCTCCCCAGAGCAAACCACACTGCCGCGAACTCCCGCACCGTGCTGTGAGCTCAACGGAAGGACGGACCCCAACGCCCCTGGCCGGCCTGGTGAGCACTGGACACAAAACCCCAGCCGAGAGACGACGCATCCGTGTACACATCGAGCGAGGGCTCGGGTAGGCGCCAAGGCACTGAACCCCGAGAAACCCGAAGAGGAAGCCGGTGACGCAGCAACCGACGCAAGGCCCCCGGGGGTCGAACTCTGCGATCGCGAGAGAGGCGGAAGGGGGAACCCCGAAGGAACCAGAACAGCCGTCGAAGCCAAACCCGACCCGGCGGGTAGACCACCATCGCGAAGTTCAGGCTCCCGCACAGCCCCTCGAGCAACCGCCGGGTGACCCGAGGGCCCTCCAGAAACAGACGAAGGCGGGACCGCAGCCGCAGGAGAGACTCCGGAGGGAGAGACAAGGAGGCGGTTCGAGAGTCCCACACGAGACCCAGCCAAGTCCGAACCTGAGAGGGAACCAGATGGGACTTCCTCCAGTTCACCAAGAACCCGAACTCGGCGAGCTGGGAAAGAACCAAATCCCTGGCTAGCAAGCAAGCTGACTGGCTGGGAGCCCAAACCAGCCAGTCGTTGAGGTAGGCCAACACCCGAACACCTAGGAGACGCAAACGAGCCACCACAACCCGTGTAAGGCGCGTGAACACGCGAGGTGCCAGGTTCAACCCGAACGGGAGACAACGAAAGCGGTAACTCAGACGCCCCACAACAAAACCGAGCCAGTCCCTGAACCGCGGATGAATCGGGACATGCCAATAAGCATCCCGGAGGTCCAGGGACACCATCCAAGCTCCCGGCTCCAAGAGGAGCCGAACCTGAGACAGCGTAGTCATCCGAAAGGAGGGGCAATGAACCCAGGGGTTCAGACGGGACAAGTCCAGAATGAACCGCAGGTCCGCGCAGTCCCGTTTCGGAACCGGAAACAGACGGGAAACCCATCTGAGGGACGACGTCGTTTCGACGACGCCCAAGCGTACCCACTCCAAGATGACTCGACAGAGCGCAGGGGAAGAAACCTGCCCTGCCAGCCCCGACCCTCCAAAGGGGGGAGGGGCCACCCAACGCCACCGCAGGCCGCGAGACACGACCCGAAAGGCCCACGAATCGTGGGACCAGGCGCGGGCGAACAGCGCAAGCCGCCCCCCCATCGCCCCATCAAGGGGGCAAACCGCGAAAGGGCCGGCGACCCTTACGAGACCCAGAACCCCGCACAGCGCGAACACCGCGCCGACCTTACGAGGGAGGGTCCGCAGGAGGAGCCAACCCCAAACCTGACACCAGAGGCCTACCACGACGAGAGGAACCCCGAGCCCTGGCACGACCTTTCCGGGAAGACCCACCCCGGGACCCCCGGAGAACCAACAAGTCCGACATCTGACGACAAGCCGCCGACGCAGCCTGAATAAACTGCGCCACGGCCGACTCCCCAAACAGGAGAGGACAAAAAGGTGAAGAATGCCTAAGAGCCAGAGGCCAAGCAGATTCCACGGAGGAACCCAGCACCGCCTGCCGACACGCGAGATGGGAAGCATAGAACAGGGAAACCGCATCCCGCAAAATCGGCGTGAACAGCTTCAACAAGGCAGCCGACGAACGCGCAGCCGAGGACAAGGTGCCGGACCCCGGGACGGACCCAAGCGTCCCCACATCCTCCATGAGCCAATCCGAAGACAGCTCCAGGAGGGAAAAGAACCGCAAGGCCGAACACAAAAGGCCCCGGGCGTGCAAGTCCTCCGCAACGAGCGCCACCAAAAGGGAGGGAACCTGCACATGGAGCTGAATAACGCCCACATTGCGGGGAAGGGCAGGGGCAAACAAGCACTCATTCAGGTACTCAAGTTAACCCCCCAGGAAAACCTGAAGCACCGTGGAAGCTTCCCGCCACTCCAGCGTGCGGGAACGACAGAAGGAATGCCAGGAATCCAGACCAAACAAGGGGCAGTCTGCTAGCCAGGACGACTCCGGAACCTCGTAACGGAGCCAGAAAGGGAACGAAGTCCCAAACCTGAACATGGACGGATCCATTTCCGAGGCATAATCCGGGTCACACAGGAAGTAAGTTGCAAAGGCCGCACCACACCAGGTTGGATGCGATAAGCCGAAAACCTCCGGAAGGACGGAACCGACGTACCCGGGGGAACACGGAACCGAACCCGGGGAGGGGCTGACACCAAATCCAACTCGTACGCAGAGGGAGGGAAAAGAAAACCCTACTCCTTGTAACAATAAGCCCCGCTCAGTGGGAAGAAAAACCCAGGCGGGGTCCAGCGGGGCCCAAGGCCCCCAAGTCAGCCCCTCCCCAGCCTCGAGGTCCGTCACCACAGGACCCGAGGCCGAGTCCTCTCCCCAAGCCCCGACCCCACAAGACAAGGACGGAGCAGCCGGAAAAGCTGGAGGAAGGGGGGGCCCACTGGTCATACCCTGAAGCTTCGGCCGGGAGACAAGACTCGAATGCCTCTGCCGCCCCCCCGGAAGGGGCAACCTCCGAAGCTGCCCGAGTCTCGAGATCAAGTAACCCCTGCTCCGACCCCGAAACCCTCAGATGCTTCGGGGCCGGAAGCAGGGGCGGGGGACCAGAACAACAGAAGGGGAAGGACGAGGAGGTGCGGACTGAACCAGGATCGAAGCGACCCCCACCCCCAAGTCCGGGTCTCGAAAAGCAAAGCGGGGCAGCCCCGGGGCATCCGGGGAAGCAACCAACCGAGAGCGTTGCAACAGACGAAACCTAGACTGTAACGCACGTGCCGCCTGTACCCGAATAGAATCATCAGAGGATTGGGTAAATTGAGTCACAAGCAAGCAGCAACACTCACAGGACTCAGGGTCGAATGTATCACCGACCCAACAGGCAGCGTGGCAGAGGCAAAAACAATGAGGGTCACCCTGAGACAAGGGGACCGAGCAACCCTCAAACTCGCACACAGCGAGTGGGGACTCCGGGGTCACATCCATCGGACCCACGCGCCCCCTAGGGGATTCCCAGGGTCCTGAGCGTTTACTTTAAGAGGACTCGCGCTCAGGTAGTCCCAGGCAGGGTGCTGCAAACCGGCGCCCAAAACTACCAAGCAAACTTCTAAAGCTGAACCCCAGGGACGTGTACATTCACGGGGGCCTAGCAGGGGGCGCCACCGAGGAGAACAGTGGAAGGGCAAAAACAAACTGAATAAAATGACAGAACCCCCCACCAGGCAAAAACAAAAAGAAAAACAAAACCCCGCAAGAGGACAGCGAACCCCAAGGAACAGAGCCGGCCGCGATGTCAGGAAATACAAGCTGAGCAGCACCCTGCGCCCCTACCAGTGCAAACTGCCTCTTACCTGCCGGTAACAAGGGAGAACAGAACACCCAAGAGCCCAACAGGCGGCCGAAAAACCGAAAGGTAAAACGGACCAGCAGAGGCAGACCCCGAGGAGCCTGTGGAAGGTGGCCCCAAGCCCCAAGGGCAGTACTTACAGGGCACCTAGGGAAGGCAGCCCTAGGCGCATGCAGCCCGAGTACTGAAGATAACTCCTGGCTCTCGCACCCACAAAACTAACACCACACGCAAAGCACAGTGCAGTAGCGACACTGGAGCCAGAGCACTCGACCATCGCCTATAGCATCAGCCTCAAGAACTGAGGTGTGGGTAGCCGGCGCGGGGGGTCTGGGGCTCCCCCTTCCCCCTCCCGGGGAGGGGGGAGCTGCGCAGACAGCGGCGCGGCAGTGTGTGACGTCACACTAGTTTGCTTGTTTTCGGTTGGGGAGTTCTATCCACTAGTTCGGTTTTTGGTAGCAATTTTAACCAGAATAGGGGTTTGTTTTGGGGCGCTTACCTTTCTGGGTGCCTGTTCCGGTCGATGGCAGACATAGAATGCTTCCAACTACACGGGGGCTTCTATAGGCCATTGCTCCCCTTGCCTCTCTGAGGGGGCCCGGTTCTGGCCGTGGTCCCCGGTAGGCCTAAGAACTCCATACACATGACTGATGCCAAAGTCTGACATTAGCATATCAGCCTGGGATAGCTCCGGGGAGCCGACGGGGCTCCCCCCAGAAAATAGCAAATATACAGCAACCCTATTAATTGCCCAACTTATTGATTCCACTCTCAGGGATGAATAATTAAAAAACTACTACAGGAAAGTGGGATAAAATTTCATCATAAGGTAAATTAGTCATTTCCAAGACACTTATTTTCTACCAGTGCTTTCTGTTTTGAACAGGCTTCAGCCCCACTGGCTATGAACACTGCAGCAAATAAAATTAAACTAGTAGAAGCAACACTTTGGCTATTATACTGTATAGCCAATCTTGAATGCTGAATAGTTCAACTTTGTCATACTGGTAATATCAATAACTCACCTTTAAAGGTTCTTGCTTAAATGTGTCCAAATCCAACTTCTCTGTTATCTCCAAAACACAGCTGATAAATTCTACATATATCTTAGAACTGATTTCTGTCCTTACTGTTGCAGGCATACCTAAAATAAATTGGTGAGACATACATTAACTACTTTTGCAAAATAAATATTATACATTCTTGAAAATACAAATCTTTTTTTTTTATCTCAAGATGAATAAAATATAAAATATTAAAAAACAAAATTCAAATATTCCCCACCATTCCCTGTACTTGTACATACAGGCATACCTCAGTTTAAGAGTTTAATTGGTTCCTGGAGACGCCTCGTATTCCGAAAACTCGCATTCCGAAGCTAATTTCCCCATAAGAAATAAAAGGAAATGAATTAATCCGTTCCTGACTACCCCAAAAACTCCACATCAAACTAAATTTTTATACCTAATTCATCTAAATAAACCTACAAAACTATGTTCAAGTTATTACTTACCTTGCTGTTGAATGCTGTAGGCGTATGGAAGATGGTGAGGAGGTGGGAGGAAGAGAGGAGTTACTGTTTGGAAGGGGAGTCCCCTTCCATTATCACATCAGGCAGTGAGGACTTCACTGGTATGCACACTCTGGCACATTTTGCCTGCATACCACTAGGACTTGCTTGTTTTACTAAGAATTTATCTAATGACACTTGTTTTTCCCTACATTTTAACACTTGTCTGTAGTAAGACATCACATTATCATTTAAAAGGTCAATGCAACGGCCTGCTACAGCTTTATCTGGGTGAGTTTTTTCAACAAAACTTTGCAGTTCTTCCCATACTTCACACATTTTCTTAATCAAGAAGGGACATCCTCTACTGCCTCTACTCACAGCTATTTTCTTAGGTTGAACCTTACCAATGGCTTTCTTGAGATCCATGGCAAGATATATAATGACAACTTTTATGCTCAAATGGCCAAAAAAACGATAAAAAACTGTAAATCTTTGTGAAGAATTCAGGTGGGATAGTCACTGGACACGAGACACTGGTAAACTGAGGCGCGATCGCCATGCCACCATGCGCCAGTCGGCCTGTACAAACAAACAACAATCAACAAACTCGCGTCCCGAGGTAACCCTCGCCTTCCGAGACATATTTTTGGAGTAAATCCTGCTCGTCTTCCGAAAAACTCGCATACAGGGACACTCGCATTCCGAGGTACCACTGTATATTATGTTAAAAAATTGTGAGACCCTTTTAAAAAACCAGCGTTGAATGTAATGAATCGCCATTTTCTGGGTGAGACCTGGAGGTTCCCCGGAGTTTTACCAGGCTGATATGCTAATGTCAGACTTTGGCATCAGTCATGTGTATGGAGTTCTAGGGCCTATCAGGGACCACAGCCAGAACCTGGCCCCCTCAGAGAGGCAAGGGGAGCAATGGCCTATAAAAATCCCTGTGTGGTTGGAAGCATTCTATGTCTGCCATCGACTGGGTCAAGCATCCAGAAAGGTAAGCATTCCAAAACAAACCCCTATTCTGGTGAAAATTGCTACCAAAAGCTGAACTAGTGGATAGAACTCCCCAACAGAAAACAAGCAAACTAGTGTGACGTCACACATCACCGTGCCGCTGTCTGCGCAGCTCCCCCCTCCCCGAGAGGGGGAAGGGGGAGCCCCAGACCTCCCACGCCGGCTATCCACCCATCAGTTCTGAGGCTGGATGTCAAAACATGCGAAAAACCGCCGACTGGGAGGGAGGGAGGGTTGCCGGGGAGCCTGCGGGTCTCACCCAGAAAATGGCGTTTCATTACAGTCAACGCTGGTTTTCTGGGCGGAATCCCATCGGCTCCCCGGAGCTAACTACCTACAGAGGAAGGTCAAAGGGACGGAACCGGGAGGCGGACACCACGCACCCCCCCATGGAAGCGAGACAACCGGCAGCAAACGCTAACCCAAGGCATCACAGCCCTGAAAGGGCCTGGGAACAACACAAGACAACGAGCAGCAAGGCCCCTGTACGAACACCAAAGATCTGTGCTCCAACGACAGCAAGGACACGTCGCTCAGACAGCAGCGAGAGCAGCGAAGCCACGAATGCTACAGGCAGGTTAGCCGCAAGAACACGGCTGACAACCTGGGAAGAACGGAACCGGATCAACGCAAAACGCACCCCAGACACAGATGCCGCGGCACGCAAATAACAGCGGAGGGCCGCCACTGAACACAAAAACACGACACACCCCCGGCCCGACCAACCAAGCACCAACAAACCAAGGAACCCTCCAGAACGCAGCAGCCCCATCCCGTGTCAGAAAAGATGGAGACTGCTGCCACTGAACAACCAAAACACTAAAACCGAAGGAGCAGAAAACCCCTGCGGAGGAGGAAGAAGCCCAGCGACCCGACCCCCAGAGGCAATTGCCAACAGGAAAGAGAGCCGACGAAAAAACAAACCGGAACCGAAGGGGCACCACCAACCGAGGAGAAGACAGAGCACGCTGACCAGAGACCAGGACGGTGCAAGTGGCGCATGAACAGGCCGGAGGTGAAACAACGCACGAGACAGCTTACTAACAGTGCAGAAACAACAACAAGACCGAAAGCAAGGCAAAGCAGCTCAGCCAGCGCCGCACGAAAAGAGGCGACAGTATGTGGCAAGACGACGAGGAAAAGGAAGGACCGCCAAAATACCCCATACTGCCGCCAAGAAGAAGTACGCAGGTGGAACACCTACTACGAAGCCACCCGACCACCAACCAGAGGCTAGACCGCGAGCCAGAACAGAAGCAGCCCCGACAAGGCCCCTTCGAGCCCAGGAAAAGGTGGAGCCACGGGAAGATCCCGGGCGCGACCACCGAAACCCAGGCGGCACAAGGAGATGGAACGTCTGCCGAACAGAAAACTCCCCAAAGCAAGCAAGCCCGTCAGGAGATCAGAAACCACTGGTCCGACCCGAGACATCGCAAGGCCCCGAAAAGCCAACCGGTAGGGCAAGCCAGGAAAACCAAAGAAGGCGTAAGGGTTGCCTCCAGAAACAGTACCCGAACCAAGGGGTACGAGCAACTGCAACAGACCGAGACAAAGAAGCGTGCCATAGGACACTGGCTGAAAGAATGCCCAAGAAGCCAAGGAACACATGCAGAACACCCCTGCGGCAGAGGAGGAAACAAAGGGAACGCACAAGGAAGGAGAGCGGTAGAATCCCGAACCCCCCCCCCCCCCACCACAGCAGCAAGTGCAGGCAAAGCCGACCAAAGGAGATGCCAGGAAAACGACTGGGGAGAGGAAGGACGAAAGAGCTGAAGCACAAACCCCAGGAACAACCAGGGGTGGACAATCAGGCAGGGACAGAAACCCCACGCACATGGGAGGGCCAAGTCAGGAACCGGAAGACCACGAAAAACAACAAGCAAACCCCCATATGCAAACCCTAGGCCCAAAACAGCAGCAAAGTGCCACACCACAACTGGACACAGGAACAAGGACACGCCACCGCGAAACATGTTACCAATGCACACGTGCAGTAGCAGCAACAGGCACCACCGCAACATGCAACATGTAAATAGCAACTCGCTTCTGCAAAGGCAGAGAATGGAGCAGGCAGACCCCAGACACAGCCAACGGAGACACGACAGAACCCAGCAGGCCCAGGAACCTGCACACCAGGCGACCGACGGCGGAGAAACCCGCTCGATACCCGCTGGATGGGGTTCTGGGAGTTCATTTACACCCCAAGCCCGGCCCTAGGCTAGGCTAGACTGGTCAGAGGGTGGCCCACCAGGCAGCTGCGTGGAGCGGCCCACATACCCATCACAACCAGGATGGGCCGGAACATCAATTCGAAAACAGGCTAGTATGTCCTGAAAGTCCTCGGATGTATCGGCGATCTGGTGTATGCTCGCAGGCAGGACGTGTAACAACCGCAGACCTCTGATGGTTATACTGTGTATTCCCCGATTGTGCCTATTGCACCACTGCACTCCACTGGTACTATCCCGCAAGTCCTTCCATATAGGCGGGATCCAAGAGCCAGAGTTCAAAACCCCGCAAGCACAACCAGGAGAGCCCTCCCAGGTGAGTACATAACCAGCACCACAACCCAAACCTCATAACATGAAAGAGGTGGGTCCCCTGAATGACTCTAGCAAGGGTTGGACATGCACATGAGTGGGACAGGAAGTGTTGAAAAGGGACAGTCACTGGAGTGCGAATGGTCTCAATCGTACAGAAATATACCTAAATAAAGACAGGTATATAAATTTCCGTATCTAGCGCCCGGTCAAAAGACGCCAGACCGCAGAAACTCACCTGTTGAACGGAGGTACGAACGTGACACGACCCAACAGTGCCCAGAAGATCCTGGGAGCACTGCCAGGTGAAGAAGCCAGAGCCGGGCACCCAGGAGAGCAGGGTAGCAGGGCAGAGGCGAAGGAGGCGACCCACACCCATGATACAGGGAAAACCTCAGCGTCCTCCCCACAGCTGGAAACCAGGACACCCCCGGAGTGATGGGACACATACCGGAGCCAGGGAGAAGAGTGAGAGGCCGCACCCGCTTAGTCAGCACAACCAGGTAACAAAGCCACAACGAGCAACAAAACTCGCAGGACTCCGGGTCGAAGGCATCACTGACTCCACAGGCAGCAGACGGAGGCAAAACAGAGAGTCACCCAGAGACAAAGGGTGAGAGCAACCCTCAAACTCACTGGAAGCAAGGGGGGACTCTGGGGTCACATCCATCGGACCCTCGCGCCCCCAGGGGTTTCCCAGGGTCAAGAGCGTTTACTATAAGAGGACTCGCGTTCAGGTAATCCCAGGCAGGGTACTGCTAACCGGCGACCAAAGCTACCAAACAACTTTCTAAGAGCTGAACCCCCGGGACGTGTACACTCACGGGGACCTAGCAGGGGGTACCACCAGAAAAACACTCAGAACACAAGGGGGCAAGAACGAAGGCAGACCCCCCACCAGGTAGATAAACAAAAAGAAAAAGAAAACCCCGCAAGAGGACAGCGTACCCAAGCGGAACAGAGCCAGCCGCCATGATTGGTAAAGACAAGCTGCACAGTACCCTGCGCCCCCACCAGTGCAAAACTGCCCCTTACCCTAAGGCGAACAAGGGAGACAGAACACCCGAGCACACAAAGAGCGGCCAAAAACCAAGCAGTAAATGGCCTAGCAGGGGCAGAACCCAAGGAACTTGTGGAAGGTGGCCCCAAGCCCCAAGGGCAGTACTTACAGGGCACCTAGGGAAGAGAACCCTGGGCGCATGCAGCCCAAGTACTGGAGACTCACACCCGGCTCACGCACCACCCAAAAGACAGACACCACACTCTAGGTAAAGTGCTGAAACAACTACTGGAACCGGAGCACACAACCGGTGCCTATAGCATCAGCTTCAGAACTGATGGGTGGATAGCCGGCGTGGGAGGTCTGGGGCTCCCCCTTCCCCCTCTTGGGGAGGGGGGAGCTGAGCAGACAGCGGTGCGGTGACGTGTGACTTCATACTAGTTTGCTTGTTTTCTGTTGGGTAGTTCTATCCACTAGTTCGGCTTTTGGTAGCAATTTTAACCAGAATAGGGGTTTGTTTTGGAATACTTACTTTTCTGGATGCTTGACCCAGTCAATGGCAGACATAAAATGCTTCCAACCACACAGGGATTTCTATAAGCCATTGCTCCCCTTGCCTCTCTGAGGGGGCCAGGTTCTGGCAGTGGTCCCTGGTAGGCCCTAGAACTCCATACACATGGCTGATGCCAAAATCTGACATTAGCATATCAGCCTGGTAAAGCTCCAGGGAGCCGACGGGGCTCCCCCCAGAAAATACAGTATCTACACCAATTTTAGAGACAGATTAATACTGTATTTAACTTGCACCACCAAAATTTTAACCATGTCTTTGAGGCCTTTGGGCTCATCCCTTGGGCCAACTTATTTCGAGTTCCCCGGTTATGAGTACAGGAACCTGTAGTGCTTGGGACTTGATCACCAATGTGGAGCGTGTTTTAAGGATTAACACTTTGCGCGGATCAGGACTCCGTCCGGAGTCCTGTTTCGCCTACCCGCTTATGCGATGTGGACATAAAATGATGTCCTGAAAAAAATATTTGTATAAAATTCAATTTTAATCCGATTTACTTTGGGTTTGTTTCAAACTGCGCACCATGAGGCTCTCTTTCTCCTACTAGGCTGCATGGTACAATAAGTTCATGAAAGGTGTGGATCACTTCGATCAA
The DNA here is from genome assembly GCF_040958095.1 of Procambarus clarkii. Taxonomy (NCBI): domain Eukaryota; kingdom Metazoa; phylum Arthropoda; class Malacostraca; order Decapoda; family Cambaridae; genus Procambarus; species Procambarus clarkii. Next base: position 21,528,491 of record NC_091197.1, on the reverse strand, counting down.
ATGGTATTACCATTTTACCAGGAAAACTCACAAGTGGACCTAAAAGATAACGTTTTATTTCCTGCAAATGGCTTTGCATAATGCCTTTGTTTTGTACAAATACAACACAACTGATCAAAAAAAGCTAACATTGCTACAGTTCCACGAGGTGGCAAATTGGGCCCTATTGTGCTGGGACCCGGAAGATTGGCCTCAAACAGCAACAGTATCTCAACACTTGTGGCACGCTTCAGACATAAATGATGACACAGGTCCTGCCTATGCTGACGCCATGCAAACTCCTGGACCATCTGGTGTGAGGCAGCCTTTGTTCACTTCAACACCTCAAGCTGAAGCAGCAACCGAATCAGAACCCGAGATGTCTGGCACACTGCCATTTGACGAGACGGTTTTGTCAGATGACTCTGACTCAAATGTTGAACCTCCAGCGATTCAGTTGATTCTGAAAATCGCATGAACTACAAACTGAAACGAGTATTTTGATACCAGAATGAACACTATCACATAAACTGCCATAAGTAGACTCGAACCTTCATAGATTTTTTTTTGGGTGTAGCGTGTGTCTGCATGAGTGTCCCAAACGGGTTGCAGGTGGGTGACTTTAGCCGTTTATACTGGTAATGCTTCCCCCATATCATGTATTATATGCATATGTCTGTTTAGGGAATTTTATTCCGATCAATGTACAACCAAAAATAACTGTGTGCAACAAGTATAAACTTGACAAACATAACAAAAGTAAAAACATTTCGTGTGTGTTTGACGCTCACTGATATGTTCCAGCGTTGTTTTATATTTGGCGCTATTCTATCTTACGCTTTGTTGATCTTTTTTACCTACGGGTTCATAGAACATTCTATTGCGAACACATTGACACAAAAATGAATGACGTACATAGTATAATAATGTCAGGACAGTGAAATAAGTATAAACTTTCAAAGCGCCGTATCGCACATGTGTCGTCCCGTCACCGATACCGGGTAACAATTTCACCACTTCCCACACTCTTGCGGGTGGGCCGCGATCATTATTCTACGTTTATATTCATATCACCGTGTTGGGAATTTCATTGCGAGTCCATTGATACCAAAATTAATGCTGTAGGACAAGTGTGGAGGTTATAACAATCCCAAGAGTAAAAACATTTTGTTGCTGTTGGGCGCTCATGGCGAGTCATCTTTGTAGTTATTTACAGTGGTACCTCGCATAACGATTGCCCCAAAAGACGAATATTTTGGGTAACGAACGGCCCGATCGGCGTCAAATCGTCCCGTATGACGAACGCTGGTTTGAGTAACGTCAACACCACATGGTGGGGTCGCGCTGCTTCTTGCACATTCTTAGACGCCTCCGACGATGCACATAAATTATGTTGTTCTTGTTTAAAGATGCTAATGATGCTGGGATATAAAAGGGTGACTGCTGAGATGTTGCAAAGCATTGACGTATTTGTAGGAAAAAAGAAATGAAATGTCTGATATACAACAAATGTCAAAAAGGTTCGTTCCGTGGTCGGCAGGTAGGCTGCTCCATGTTTCTTACATACAAAAAATGTAAATAATAACAAAAATGAAGAATTTTGAAAACCAGTACAAATGTCAAAAAGGTTTGTTCGGTGGTCTACAGGTCGGCTGCTCCATGTTTCTTAAAAAAAAAAAAAAAAAACGAAAAATAAAAGAACTGTTGAAACAATTTGAAAAATGGACAAATGTCATAAAGGTTCGTTCAGTGTTTGTCGGGTAGGCTTTTTGAGACGTAAGTGACAAATACAAAACAAATGGAACACATTTGAAACAAAGAAAGATTGTCATAATGGAGCAGCCTACCCAACAAACACTGAACGCTCAAACACCTGTCCCACACGGTGTTGAAAGACTGTGCTCAGTCGGTGCAATTCAGACCCTATTGTTTGAAGAACATAAGGGTCATAACATTGGTGAAGCTAGGCGCAATAAGGGCTTAACACAATGGTCGGATGCCAGTGATACAGCACCTATGAGGATGATACAGCGAGCGTATCCAGGTGTAGCTCTGAGCCCCACCCTTGCCATCTCTAATGTATATAGATGATACATAGATGAATCGTTTTCTGCGTTCAGTGATGATGCATCTGATACAAGAAGCATAGATGAACAGTGTTAGCGGCTTCCATGGTGGTGGTGTTCATTGATATTTTCAAGAATACCTGAATCTCTTCCTGACTGATGGACACTCTTTGAGGCTAGCTGAATCTCTTCCTGACTGATGGACACTCTTTGAGGCTAGCTGAATCTCTTCCTGTGTGGGACCTTACAAAGCGATCTTTTGAAGACTACCTTACAAATTGAGCTTTTCCTATAATCGTTTCAATACTACTTTATGCTTTACAAGCTTGGCTACATACCACCTACAAGTACTAAAGCCAAGGGTGCACGCGAGTGCGTTATTTGCAAGCACACAGAACGATGAAACAGGAAACGAAAATCTATCTGTAGCTGGTGCAAGGAGAGCAAAGTCGTGCTGTGTACCATGGACTACTTCGTTGACTATTACGCACCTCCAAAGTACTGAGTGTGTAATACAGTGTGTTACTGTGTAAATAGTATGTGAAACTGTACATATTGTAATTTTAGTGAATTTTTACCACGTAATATTGTGACAATAAACATTTATTGTGGACACATTACTGACACATGTATCACAGTTTCATGGAAAATTATGAACATTCTACTGTATACATATTGTAAAGGTCACAAATATGCATCATATACGATAAAAGAAACAAATAAAACCGCATTGGAAATGCATAGAAAAAATATTTGAAAATATATTTGTGGCAACACGCGGTGCTTGAATGGCCTGCGCGACTGTGTCTGGGAGCTTCACACACGGGCGACCAGGCCCTGATGACGTCACAGTGCACCTTGTCCACGCCCTCACAGCCAAAGTAAGTGGAATTTGGTAATTATTTTTACATAGACATGTTCAGGGACGGTAATTTATCATTTTACAAAGAAAAATTATATTTTGGGGAACATTTGATGTCATGCACACTGGGGAAATTTCACAATAAACACAGTGCATCACACTGGTTACATGGGGGACACTCGTTTTGTATGACGTCCGTTTCACATGACGAACATGGAACAGATTAAATTCGTTATGCGAGGTACCACTGTATTTGGTGCTGGTATCCCTATACGTTTTGTGACTTTGTTTACTGATGTTCTTCTAGAGAATTTTATTGCGAACACGTTGGTACCAAAATGAAATACGTAGCTCGAGAACTAAGGTCAGGAGAGTAAAAAGATTATACACATTTTTGTTTTTATGCTTAAGCGACAAAAATGCCGTGCGCACATACCGCTTTTTTTTTTACCTTCCCCGGGCTCGCGAAAGTGTTAAACTGGCTCTGTGCTAGTTGTATGTTATATTTGGCCCTGGCCCAAGTGGGAGGAGTCTGTATTTTGTACCTATTGCTTGGTTTGCTCTCGTGATTCAGGTTAAGTGATCTTTTCTCTCTCTGGTTCCAGATGCCCTCTTTAGACACACTGATATGGTTTAGTGTTTGATAGCCAGCAACACATTTCTTATGCCTGGCACATTTGTAGAAAATATCCACAGTGTAATGTTAAGAATTATCAATATAGAGTTTCCTAAATGCAAACTCGTGCCTATCTAGGCACCTCAGAGCCCCGCCTGATGAGCTTAAGCATACCCATCAGGCATTTAATGAGGCTGTTAACCAAGGTTTTTTCTCGATCCAAAAATAGTAATATTGGTTATAGTTTACCAAAAATACCTTAACTTGGTGCTAATGTACTTAATAAATAATAAACATATTAGTGATTAATTACTAATTAAACCAAATAAATCAACACTCAAACTCTCAAATGACTAGATGGAGTCACCATTATTTATCTGCTGCTCCTGACACTGTTATTGTTGCTCACTCATCGCTGACCCGACAGTGTGTTTTATCCCATAATTAGGAACTATTTGCTTTGTTTTGATCGCAAGATCAACAAGTGTTGTTCCAGGGAAATATTTAATTAATTAGGGAGTACTAAAGTGTTGTACAGACTATTCAGTGCTACAAATTGCACTAAACTGAGGCTGGGCATCACATGCTCCCAGCTCCAACCTCAAAGTATTATGCTCACTACCAACTAAGAAGAATTGGGTCAACCACTAGATATTGACCCGAGCACCCGGACTCTACTTAACGAGGATAGTGGCGACAGTTTTGTATTGTTAAATCGACGTTTTGATGATACTGTATGTCATTTATTTATTTCTTCCAGGGACTTCGGTAATAAAGTGGGGTCTTTACACCAAATTAAGACAGTATATAAAATTCATGGGATTATTTAATTGTTATAATATTAGATATAACTAATCGCTTAAGAGTTTGCTCTCAGTAAATTGAATTTCAGACCAGAAAATTTTCTTAAAGTATTAGGCTAGGCTATCTTCATTTACTGGTCTGTTGCTAGGACGATGTGCAAAATAACAAGCCAGTGCTTCTCTGCCCAGGATTTACTCTTATAAACATAAAAGTTAATGCAAGGCTTCTCGGCAGAAACCCAAGAGCAGCAGTAGGATATCTATAACTTTTCCCAATCTCGGTTTACACTATCAAACCTAGCTATGTGAACTCAGGTTTTAATTTTCTGAGTTAAATCAATTAGTAGTAGATTTTTAGAGTGATCATTGTAACCTGTTGTGTAAATTCTTTATTTAATTCTGAAGATTTGTTTTAGACTAAGTCAGAATTTCCCTCGAGATATTCTAATTTATATTCTGTAAAGAATTAGATTGGGAAGAGAGTCGAGAAGAAAAACCCTGCATCTGCCCGTTTTGTTTGAACTGAAAATCTGGTTCCTGTGGAGATTTCACCTCACATTGCATATCTGCTAGTTGGGTCATGATGAAATGGACATAGATGTTACAGTGCATGAGCCACATGCATTCTCAAGCTCAGCGGTGAGGACACTGATGGAGATGGGGCATCTCCATCCACCCCCACATACAGACTGGACATTTTGTATACAGTAGAACCTCGAGTGACAACCGCCTCAAATGGCGACTAATTTGGGTAACGAACACCCCGATCGTCGACAATTTGTCTCGTTAGGCGACCGCTCGTTTGAATAATGTCAACACCACATGGTGGGGTTACGGGCTGCTTCTCGCACATTCTCGGGCGCCTCCAATGATGCAAATAAATTATTTTTCTTTGTTTAAAGATGCTATTGATGCTGGGATGTTGCAAAACATTAACTTTTTTGTAGAAAAACGAAATTAATTTTTTAAAGAAAGAGCAAATGTCAAAAAGGTTTGTTTGGTGTTTGTCAGGTAGGTTGCTCCATGTTTAAATAAAAAAAATAATAAAAAAAAACAGTTGAAACAATTTGAAAAACGGACAAATGTCATAAAGGTTTGTTCAGTGTTTGTCGGGTAGGCTGCTCCATTATTGAGAAATAAATGAAAAATACAAAACAAATGGAACATTTGAAACACAAAGATTGTCATAATGGAGCAGCCTACCCGACAAACACTGAACAAACCTTTATGGCATTTTTCCGTTTTTCAAATTGTTTCAACTGTTTTTTTCTGGGGGGAGCCCCTACGGCTCCCCGGAGCTTACTAGGCTGATATGCTAATGTCAAACTTTGGCATCAGTCATGTGTATGGAGTTCTTACAGGCCTACATAGGACTACGAGCCAGAACCTGGCCCCCTTTAGAGAGGCAAGGGGAGCAATGGCCAATAGAAACCCCGGAGTAATTGGAAGCATTCCATGTCTGCCATCGACCGGGTTAGGCACCCAGAAAGGTAGGCGTCCCAAAACAAACCCCCTATTCTGGTGAAAATTGCACCCAAAAGCCGAACGAGTAAATAGAACTCCCCAAACAAAAACGAGCAAACTAGTATGACGTCATCCGTCGTTGCGCCGCTGTCTGCACAGCCCCCCCTCCCAGGGAGGGAGAAGGGGCAGCTCCAGACCTACCGCGCCGGCGATCAACACCCCAGTTCTTGTAGCTGATGCTATCAGCTCGGTTGTGTGCTCTGGCTCCAGTATTTTTGCGGCGCTGTGCCTTGTGTGTGGCTGCTGTACTCCAGGGATGCGAGAGCCAGGAGTTATTCCTCAGTACTCGGGCTGCATGCGCCTAGGGTTCCCTTCCCTAGGTGCCTTGTAAGTACTGCCCTTGGAGCTTGGGGTTACCTTCCACAAGTTCCTCGGGGTCTGCCTCTGTGTGTCCGTTTTACTGCTCAGTTTCTCAGTCGCTCTTTGGGTACTTGGGGGTTTTGTCTCCCCTAGTTAACCTTAAGGTAAGTTTTTACACTGGTAGGGGCGCAGGGTGCTGTGCAGCTAGTTGTCACCTATCACAGTAGCCGGCTCTGTTCCTTGGGGTACGTTGTCCTCTTGCGGGGTTTTGTTTTTATTTTTATTTTTGCCTTGGTGGGGGTTCTGCCCTACTTGCCACTCGTGTTTTGCCTCACCCTGATACTTGGTGGTGCCTCCTGCTTGGTCCCCGTGAGTGTACACGTCCCTGGGGTTCAGCTTTAGACAGCTTGTTTGGTAGTTTTGGGTGCCGGTTAGCAGTATCCTGCCTGGGTTTCCCTGAGCACGAGCCCTCTTCAAGTAAATGCTAAGGACCCTGGGAATCCCTTAGGGGACACGTGGGTCCGATGGATGTGACCCCGGGGTCCCGCCCTCGCTTCATGCGAATTTGAGGGTTGTTCAGTTCCCTTGTCTCAGGGCGACCCTCACTGTTTTTGCCTCCGTCATGCAGCCTGTTGGGTCGGTGACACTTTCGACCCTGAGTCCTGTGAGTATTGCTACTTGCTGGTGACTCAATTTACCCAATCTATGTATGATAATCTTCGGATACAGGCTACACAGGCGTTGCATTCTAGATTTCGGTTGTTACAACGCGCTAGGTTGGTTGCTCACCTGGATGCCCCAAGGCTGCCCCGTTTTGCTTATAGACACCCGGACATGGGGGTGGGGGGTTGCTTCAACCCTGGTTCAGTACGCACCTCCTGGTCCTTCCCCTCCTGTTGTTCGTTCTGGTCCCACTCCCATGCTTCCGGCCCCGCAAAGTCTGAGGGTTTCGGAGTCGGGGGCAGGGGTTAGTTGGTCTTGAGACTCTGGCAGCCTCGAGGGATGCCCTTTCCGGTGTGGCGATGGAGGCATTCGAGTCTCCTACCCCGGCCGAAGCCTCTGGGTCTGACCACTGGGCCTCATTCTATCCAGCTTTTACAGCTGCGCCGGCCTTGTCTAGTGGGGTCAGTGCTTGGGGGGAGGATTCGGCCCCAGGTCCTGCTGAAGAGGACCCTGGGGCTGGGGTGGGGTTGACTTGGGGGTCCTTGGGCCCCCGCTGGACCCCACCTGGGTTTTTCTACCCTCTGAGCGGGACTTACTGTTACAGGAGTGGGGTTTTCTTTTCCCCCCTCTGCGTACAAGTTGGATTTGGTGTCTGCCCCTCCCCTGGTTCGGTTCCGTGTTCCCCCGGGTGCCTCGGTTCCGTCTTTCCGGATGTTTTCGGCTTATCGCATCCAACCTGCTGCAATGCGGGCGGCCCTTGCGGCAAACCTCCTGCGTGACCCGGAACAGCGCTTGGGGCTGTCCCTGGGTCTGGCCCCTTGGCCTCAGCGGATCGCTCGTCAGTTGCCTTGCTGAAGCTTTTCGCGCTGATCTTGCGGGATGCGGTGGCTCTGTTTTATGCCTCCCGGCTCATGTGTTGGCAGACGGTGCTTGCCTCCTCTGTGGAATCCGCTTGGACCTTGGCTCACCATCATCTCTATGGTGATCAGGTTGCTTCCTTATTAGTGTCCCATCTGCAGGCTTCGTCTCGGTGGCAGTATGAAGATTCTTGGCAATCCTTCTGGTTTTTCTTAAGTCTTTGTCGTTGTACTTCGCTTTCTGTTAGGGTGGTGTTGTCCTTTCTTTCTTGGTTGTTCCAGGACCGTCGTCTTATGCCTACCACTGTCGCCTCATATCGTGCGCAGCTGGAGGAGCTGCTTCAGCTTGCTCTCAGTATTGATGTCACGTCTGCGCCGTTTCGCAAGCTGTCTCGGGCGTTGTTTCACCTCCGGCCTGATCATGTGCCGCCTGAGCCATCCTGGTCTTTGGACAGAGTGCTGTCTTTCCTTTCTTCTCCTCGTTTTGTTGTGGCCCCTTCAGTTCCGGATTATTTTTCGAAGGCTTTTTTCCTGTTGGTATTGGCCTCTGGGGGTCGGGTGGGTGAGCTTCATGCTCTCCTTCAGCACAGAGATTTCTGCTCCTTCTGTCGGGGTGATCGGTTTGTCCGTCTGCAGCCTTCTTCTTTCCTGGCGAAGAATGAGACTGCTGCGTTCTGGAGGGGCCCTTGGGGTGTTGATGCTTGGTTGGTTCGGCCAGGGGTGCATCATGTTTTGTGTCCGGTTGCGGCTCTCCGCCGTTATTTGCGCGCCACGGGTTCTGTATCCGTGGATGCGCTTTGGGTTGATCAGGTTTCCCTTTTTCCCTGTTCGAGGGTGCAGGTCTCCCATGTCGTCCTCAGGGTTATTTAGGCTAGCCAACCTGCGGTCTATCCGCGTGTCCATGACGTCCACAAGTTCGCGGCTCTTGTTGCCGTCTTTGGCAATATTTTGGGGATTTTGGTGGTCGAACAGGGTTCTAGCTGCTCGTTACCTTGTAAATGTTCCTGGGCCCGATCAGGCCTGTGTCGCTTTGCGTTGGCGGATGCAGCCAGTTCTCAACTTCAGGTTGAGGAGTGAGTAGCAACCGCCTCCAAGGCAAGTTTCTATTCTTTTCCTCGGTGAGTAGTTAGCTCCGGGAAGCTGTAGGGGCTCCCCCCCAGAAAACCAGCGTTGAATGTAATGAAACGCCATTTTCTGGGTGAGTCCCGGAGGCTCCCTGGCATCCCTCCCTCCCTCCGATCGGCAGTTTATCACGTGTTTTTGACATCCAGCCTCAGAACTGGTGTGTGGATCGCTGGTGCGGTAGGAATGGGGCTGCCCCTTCCCCCTCCCGGAGAGCAGGGGGAGGGGGCTGCGCAGACAGTGGTGCGACAACGGATGACGCAATACTAGTTTGCTCGTTTTTGTTTGGAGAGGTCTATCCACTTGTTTGGCTTTTGGTTGCAATTTTCACCAGAATTGGGGTTTGTTTTGGGATGCCTACCTTTCTGGGTGCCTAACCCGGTCGATGGCAGACATAGAATGCTTCCAATAATACGGGGGTTTCTATACGCTATTGCTCTCCTTGCCTCTCTAGAGGGGGCCAGGTTCTGGCGCGTGGTCCCCAGTAGGCCCGTAAGAACTCCATACACATGACTGATGCCAAAGTCTGACATTAGCATATCAGCCTAGTAGGCTCTGGGAAGCTTCTGGGACTCGCCCAGCAAATGGCGTTTCATTACATTCAACGCTGGTTTTTTATTTTTGTTTTTGTTTTTATTTAAGAAACATGGAGTAGACTACCTGCCAAACACCAAATGAACCTTTTTTTTTATATTTTTCCGTTTTTCAAAATTCTTTATTTTTTATTTTATTTTAAAGCAACATGGAGCAGCCTACCATTCAGACAAACATCGAACGAACCTTTTGCTATACAAAAATTGAAAAAAAAAAAAAAAAAAATTGAACTAATCTGAAGAAAGAAAAATGTCATAAAAGTTTGTTCAGTGTATGTAAGGTAGGTATTATCATCTCAAGATAACCTCAAGATAACCTAAGCTGCTCCATTATTTAAAACATCGAATATCACATTGATGTTTTTCGGTGGTAGAACGGATTATTTCTATTTCCAATCAGGAACTTCGTTTTGAATGATGTCAGTTTCACATGACGACCACAGCGCCGGAATATATTAAAGTCGTTATTCAAGGTTCCATTGTACTAATAATTACTATACAAGTCCTTCTCAGTCAAGTTATTTGCTTGAATATAACATTTGAGCATGTGATATAGTGAGGTCAAGAAGGAAACAAATGCTAGCACTGATTCAGAAGAACAAGCATGATGTCCATGGAAACGGTCATTAACTAATGCCATACTTTATCATAACATAGATGCTTGGTTGATAGGAGTGACTAAAGTAGGGGGGCAGTAGAATGTGAGTAGGTATATCTAGAGTATACCTCGAGAGGGTTACCTGCTTGATACCTGCTTGATGGGGTTCTGGGCTCTTCTACTCCCCAAGCCCGGCCCGAGGCCAGGCTCGACTTGCGAGAGTTTGGTCCACCAGGCTGTTGCTTGGAGCGGCCCGCAGGCCCACATACCCACCACAGCCTGGTTGGTCCAGCACTTCTCTTAGAAAACAGTCCAGTTTTCCCTTGAAGATGTCCACTGTTGTTCTGGCAATATTTCTTATAGTCGCTGGGAGAATGTTGAACAACCGCAGACCTTTGATGTTTATACAGTGTTCTCTGATTGTGCCTATGGCACCTCTGTTCTTCACTAGTTCAATCTTGCATTTTCTTCCATATCGTTCACTCCAGTACGTTGTTATTTTACTGTGTAGATTTGGGACCTGGCCCTCCAGTATTTTCCATGTGTATATTATTTGGTATCTCTCTCGTCTCCTTTCTAGAGAGTACATTTGGAGAGCTTTGAGACGATCCCAATAATTTAGGCGTTTTATCTTGTCTGTGCGTGCCGTATATGTTCTCTGTATTCCCTCTATTTCAGCAATCTCCCCTGCTCTGAAGGGGAAAGTGAGTACTGAGCAGTATTCGAGATGGGACAACACAAGTGATTTGAAGAGTACAACCATTGTAATGGGATCCCTGGATTTGAAAGTTCTCGTAATCCATCCTATCATTTTTCTGACTGATGCAATATTTGCTTGGTTATGCTCCCTAAACGTTAGATCGTCGGACATCATTATTCCCAAATCCTTGACATGCAGTTTTTCTACTATGGGAAGATTCGATTGTGTTTTGTACCCTGTATTATGTTTCAGACCCTCATTTTTGCCGTATTGTATGTCACTTCTTGAAGGTTTTGGTAGTTCTCCCTCCTCTCTAACCTGACCCAGGGTGTATTGTTGTGGCAATGGTTTGTCCAGTCTTGGAAGTGATACTGGGGAGTGTGGTAGTCTCTGTGTAGTTGGGGGGTTAAGTATGTGTGAGCTTGATGACGAACCGTAGTCCAGTCTTGGGCATTTTCCCCTCTCCATCCGTACTCCTGCCACGTTTCTGCCTGTCTGTTTCCCCCTCTGTTTCTGCCTGCCTCTAAAAAAATTTCAGGGCTATTATATTGGACTTCCTCTCTTATATAGCGCTGTGTCCCTCTGACATGGAAATTAGGGCAATGAAGATCGTAGCATTTCCTCTCATAAACTGAGAGTTTGCATAGCTAAGGGAGAAAATATCTACACTCTGTATCAAAATGACATCTGCCTTTCCCTAACCAGTTTCGGCATTTCCGTGGGTGCATGAATGTGCATTCCGTGCCTCTGGGCCCATATCTGCACTGTCCTTTTTCATAATACCTGCAAATATTTTTATCTGTGATTGTATTCATCTTGTTTGTACCTGTGCACGACTTGGCTACCTCTGTGTTTTTTGCTCCAACTTTCTCGTTTCTGCATTCATTCTCAGTATTGCCCTTATTTTTCTCCTTGTTGCTTTCGTCTTTCTCATTTGTGTTCTCATTCGTCTCGATTTATGTTATTCATGCACTTCTGCACTTTTATTTCTATTATCTTCTTTGTTACAGTATTTAGGATGACATAATACTGATATGGCCAGAGACTGATAAAAACAATCTATAATTAGTAATTGAGGGCCAACGCACATCACTGATACATACATGATACATACATGGACAATATGAATAAAGTATTATAATCTGCCATTCTTGCAAGCATAGACAGCATTTTCTGTGGAGAGCCCCTTCGACTCCCCAGAGCTATACTGAGCTGATGTGTATATATTAGACCATGGCAACAGTCAATCGAAGGAGTTCTAGGCCTACTGGGGACCTACTGGGATTCCCTCAAGAGAATCATGAGGAGCAATGGTCTAAAGACACCCCCGTGTAAGTGGAAGCAGTCTTTGTCTGCCATCTACTGGGTCAGGCAACAAGATAGGTAGGAATTCAAGAACAAACTACTGCTGATCAAATAAATTGCAAACCGAAAGCCAAACTAGCAACAGAACTCCTAAATCAAAACCAAGGAAACAAGTATGACGTCACCACAAATGCCGCACATTCATCTGCACAAACCCCCCCATCACCGGGAGGGGGATGGGGGGAGGGGGTCCCAGACCTCCATGCCGGCAACTCTCCTCAGTTCAAGAGATGTTGTGTTGGCGACAGTCGTTTGCTCTGGCTCCACTCTTTGCGCAGTGCTACCGTGCGGTGTTGTTGCTCTGTTTTGGTGGTGTGAAAGCCAGACTTAACACAAGAGTACTGGGGCTGCATGCACCTAGGGCCATCTTCCCTAAGTGCCCAGTAAGCACTGCCTTTGCGGCTTCAGGGTTACCTTCCATGAGCCGTTCAGGAGTAGCTACGTCAGTGGTTCTATCGCTGCTCGGTGATTGCCCGCCCTTGGGGGTTCAGCTGGGGTGGTTCTTACTCCTGTTTTGCCTTGGGATAAGAGGTAGTTTTGTCGCTGGCTGGGGCGCGAGGTACTGTGCAGCTATCTGATATATGCATAGCGACCGGTTCTGTTCTCGTGGAGACTTTGTACTTTTGCAGGGTTTTTCTTTTTTGTTTTTTTGTTTTGTTTTGCCTGGTGTGGCGGTAGGACTTCTTGAGGTTATCTTGAGATGATTTCGGGGCTTTAGTGTCCCCGCGGCCCGGTCCTCGACCAGGCCTCCACCCCCAGGAAGCAGCCCGTGACAGCTGACTAACTCCCAGGTACCTATTTACTGCTAGGTAACAGGGGCATTCAGGGTGAAAGAAACTTTTGCCCATTTGTTTCTGCCTCGTGCGGGAATCGAACCCGTGCCACAGAATTACGAGTCCTGCGCGCTATCCACCAGGCTACGAGGCCCCCCCCCCGAAGGTTTTTGGTGGACCTGCACTAGGTCCCCGTGCTTGCACACATTGCAGGGGTTCAGCTTTCAGATTGTTCTTGGTAGCTCTGGGATAACCGGTTAGCAGTACTTTGCCTGGGCTTCCCTTAGCATTCAGTCTAAGGGCCCTGGAAACCCCCATTGGGGATCAGTGGTCCAATGTAGGAGACCTTCGAGTCCCACCTCCCCTTATGCGAGTTTGAAGGTTGCTCGGTCCCCTTGTCTCAGGGTGACACTCACCGTTTGCCTCTGCCTTGCTGCTTGTTGGGGTCAGTGATACCTATGACCCAGAGTCCTGTAAGTACAGTAGTGTTCTTTGCTTGTACAGTGGTACCTCGGAATGCGAGTGTCCCTGTATGCGAGTTTTTCGGAAGACGAGCAGGATTTCCTCGGAAAATATGTCTCGGAAGGCGAGTTTGTTGATACGTGTACAGGCTGGCTGGCGCGTGGTGGCATGGCGATCGCGCCTCAGTTTACCAGTGTCTCGTGTCCAGTGACTATCCCACCTGAATTCTTCACAAAGATTTACAGTTTTTTATCGGTTTTTTGGCCATTTGAGCATAAAAGTTGTCATTATATATCTTGCCATGGGTCTCAAGAAAGCCATTGGTAAGGTTCAACCTAAGAAAATAGCTGTGAGTAGAGGCAGTAGAGGATGTCCCTTCTTGATTAAGAAAATGTGTGAAGTATGGGAAGAACTGCAAAGTTTTGTTGAAAAAACTCACCCAGATAAAGCTGTAGCAGGCCGTTGCATTGACCTTTTAAATGATAATGTGATGTCTTACTACAGACAAGTGTTAAAATGTAGGGAAAAACAAGTGTCATTAGATAAATTCTTAGTAAAACAAGCAAGTCCTAGTGGTATGCAGGCAAAATGTGCCAGAGTGTGCATACCAGTGAAGTCCTCACTGCCTGATGTGATAATGGAAGGGGACTCCCCTTCCAAACAGTAACTCCTCTCTTCCTCCCACCTCCTCACCATCTTCCATACGCCTACAGCATTCAACAGCAAGGTAAGTAATAACTTGAACATAGTTTAGTAGGTTTATTTAGATGAATTAGGTATAAAAATTTAGTTTGATGTGGGGTTTTTGGGGTAGTCAGGAACGGATTAATTCATTTCCCTTTATTTCTTATGGGGAAATTAGCTTCGGAATGCGAGTTTTCGGAATACGAGGCGTCTCCAGGAACCAATTAAACTCTTAAACTGAGGTATGCCTGTACTCCATTCACCCAGTCCACCGAGACTGATATTTGAGTGCAGGTAGATTTAGCGTTGCATGCAAGGTTTAAGTTGCAGCAACGTGCGAGGTTGGTTGCCTTTCTGGATGCCCTGCAGCTGCCCTGCTGAATTATACTGGTAGTGAGACTCGGGTGGCTTCGGGGATTGCCCCTTCCGGATCGGCGGCGGAAGCATTCGAGTCTGGTTCTCCTGCCAGAGCTTTTGGGCCATGCCAGCGGACCCCCTTCATCCCTGCTTTCCGGTGGACTCTGCTTTTATTCCAAAGGCCGAGGGTTTGGAGCACGGCTTGGCCTCGGATCCTGACGTGAAGGATTCCAGGGCCGGGGAGGAGTTGGAGTTGACTTGAGGGGGGGCCCTGGCTCCACTGGTCCCTGCTTGAGTGTTTGGTACCCTCGTTGCGGGGCTTGTTGTTACAGAGGAAGGGTTTTCCTTTCCCACTCCCTGTACGATTTTGTTATGAGTTCGACTCCTCCCCAGGTTCGGGTCTAAATTTCCTTGGGTTCTTCGAAACCCTCCTGGAGGTTTTTGGCTTCCCGCATCCTTCAAGGAAGGTATGGAAGTCCCCCTGCGGCTTACCTCCTGCGAGACCCAGATTACGCCTCGATAATGAAGCCTTCTTTTTGAGTTTAGCTTCTCTTTTTCTTTATTTGGTGCGTTACAAGGCACTGGAGTCTTCCTGGCTGGCAGACTGTCTTCTTTGGGGGCTAGGCATTCGTCCTGTCGGAATGCACACGTGAATGGCGAGAATTGCCTAGGGTCGTTTAGGTTTTCCTGGGGGGATGGGGGGGGTGGAGTTGGAGCACCTCAAGGCATGCTTGTTCGCTCCTGTCCTTCCTTATGATGTCAGCCAGGTGCAGCTTCACGTGCACGTTCCCTCCCTTTCAGCATCCCTGGTGGTCGAGGATTTGTGCGCTGTCTTTGGACTGTCTCGTGTTGGGTGTGGAGGAGCTGGTTTCCGGGCCAGGATTCGGTGTGCTTGCTTCCGCAGCTCGGGCGCCGGCTACTTTGATGAATATGTATGCGCCGTTTCTGAGAGAGGCGGTGTCTGTTCTTCGCTTCTCATCTCGCGTGCTGACAGGCGGTGCTTGTCCAAATTTTGGAATCGTCGTGGGCCCTGGCTCTTAGATTTTCATCACCTTTTTGTCCATTGCCATTTGCAGAGTCTGCGGTGATGCATTTTCTGCAGGTGGCTTCATCTAGTTGACAGCCATTGTCAGACTTGTAGGTTCTCCGGGGAGGCCATAGAGGTCCTGCCGAGAAGGGTCCTGCCAGGTCTCGGGGTTCCTTCGGTTGTCATAAGCCAATAGTGCCAGATTCGGGGCTGGCACCACCTCTGGAGCCGTAGGCATCTGGTAGGCACAGTAATCGCTCTTGGCATTGGTTGGGCTCTTGTAGGGGTCGTCGGCCCTTTCGCAGGTTGCCCCGTTGACGGAGCAATAGGGGAGGATGCTCGCGCTGTTTGCTCTCGCCTGGTCCCACAATTTGAGGGCATTTCGGGTCGTTTCCTCCGACCTGCGGTGGCGTTGGGTCAGTCCTCCTCCTTCAGGGGGATTGGGGCTGGCAGGGCAGGCCTCTTCTCCTGTGCTGTCAGGTCATCCGGGAGTGGGTTCACTTGGGTGTGGTCGAAACGACAACGTCCCTCAGGTGAGTTTCCCACCTGTTTTCAGTTCCGAAAAGTCCCTGGCACTTTTGCCCCTCCATTTGGATGACCACTCTCAGGTCCGGCTGCTTTTGGAGCCGGGTGCCTGGATGGTGTCTCTGGACCTCCGAGACAGGTATTGGTTTTATAATTTTATTGTACATGTCCCGATTCATCCGGGGTTCAGTGACTGGCTCGGTTTTGTCATGGGGCAACAAGCTTACCTTCCATTCAGCTTGAATATGGACCTCGAGTGTTCACACGCCTTACCGGGTCGTGGTGACCTGTTTGCTTCTGTTAGGGGTTCGGGTTCTGGCTTACCTCGACGACTGGCTGGTGTGGGCTCCCAGCCAGTCTGCGTGTCAGCTCGCCAGGGATATGGTTCTTTCCCAGTTCGCCGGGTTCGGGATTCATGGTGAACTAGAGTAAGTCCCTTTTGGTTCCCTCTCAGGTTCGGACTTGGCTGGGTCTGGTGTGGGACTCTCGGACCGCTTCCTTGTCTCACCCTCCTACGACGCTGTTGCTGCTGCAGTCCCGCCTCTGGCTGTTTTTGGAGGGCACCCGGGTCACACGTTGGTTGTTTGAGCGGCTGTGTTGGAGCCTGAACTTTACAGTGCTGGTCTACCCATCAGGTCGAATCTGGCTTCGGCGGATGTTCTGATTTCTTTGGGGTCTTCCCTTCCGCCGCTCTCACGATCGATGGGTTCGGATCACGGGAACCTTGCGCCGGCTGCTGCGTCGCCGGCTTTCTCTGGGGGTTTTTCAGAGTTCTGTGCCGTGGTGCCTCCCCAAGCCCTTGCTCGATGCGTTCACTGATGCTTCATCTCTCGGCTGGGGTTTTGCGACAAGTGTTCACCAGGCCGGCCAGGGTCGATGGGGTCCGTACTCCCATTGAGCTCACAGCACGGCGTGGGAGTTTGCGGCGGCGTGGGAGTTTGCGGCGGTGTGGCATTCACTTCAGAGGATTTGGGTCGCTCAAGGAGCAACGATCCGGTTCCATTTGGACTGCTCCCCGATGGTTCATTCCCTGAACCGTGGGGGTTCGATGCAGTCCTTGGTTCTTTGGGGCTGGTAGCTTCGGGTGACTCGTCTGCTGAGTTCTCAGGGTTCGGCTCTCCTGGCGGTTTATGTTCAGGGGGGGTGTCAAACATCCTGGCAGACAGCCTGTTTTGGTTCCTTCCCCTTTCCACGGAATGGACGGTCGACGCCAACTCGTTCAGTTGGCTCTGCTGGACATACAGGCGCCCAGCAGTGGACCTATTCGCATCGGAGTGGTCGAGGTATCTGCCAGTTCATGAGGCACCCTTTCCAGACTGCGAGGCCGTCAGGGGTCGATGCCTTTCGGCTGGACTGGTCGAGGTGGAGTTACCTATACCTCTTCCCTCCGGTTCGGTTGTTGCTCCGGATCCTACCTCGGTTGGAGACTTACCAAGGGAGAGTAGTCCTGTTGGATCCTTGGTGGCTGGGCCAGCCTTGGTTTCGGGTGCTTCTCTCTCGATGTCCAAACCCGAGGGTCTTCCTGCGGCTCCGCCTCTTTCAGCAGCTCGGTCCGGTCCGTTATGTGGCTGATTCGATCTTCTCCTCCACTCTTTGTGTCTGGTCTTTTTCACATGGGTGTATCACCACTTGTATGGTGATCAGGTGGCTTAATTGATGGTGTCCCACCTGCGAGTTTTGTCTAGACGGCAGTATGAAATTTCCTGGCGGTCCTTTCGGCAATTTTTGTCTCTTTGTAGGTTGTCTTCTATTTCTGATTGGGTTGTTTTGTCCTTTCTCTCTTAGTTGTTTCAGGACTGTCATCTTGTGCCAAATACTGTCGCCTCATTTCGTGCGGTGCTGGCAGAGCCGCTGCAGCTTGCTTTCGGGGTGGATGTCACTTCTGCTCCGTTCCGCAAGCTTTCTTGGGCGTTGTTTTCCCCTCCTGCCTGCTCATGCGCCGCCTGAGCTGTCCTAGTCGTTGGAATGGGTGCTCTCTTTTCACTCTTCTCCTCAGCTTGTGGTTGCCCCCCTCGGTTCAGGACTGCTTTTTTAAGGCTCTTTTCTTGTTGGCATTGGCCTCTTGGGGTCAGGTCGAATAGCTTCGTGCTCTCCTTCGGAGCAGGGGTTTCTGCTCTTTCAGTCCTGGTGGTCGTTTCGTTCGTTTGCAGCCATCTTTTCTGGTGAAGAATCAGTCTACTGCTTTCCGAAGGAGTCGTTGGGTTGTTGTTGATTTGTTCGGCTGGGGGTGCATCATGTTTTGTGTCCAGTTGCGGTTCTTCGCCGGTATCTGTGCACCACCGCCTCCGTGGTAGGGGACACGCTGTGGGTGGACCCGGTTTCCCTTCTTCCCTGTTCCAAGGCGCAGATCTCCCACGTTGTTCACAGGATTATTCGGTCCAGCCAGCCTGCGGTCTATCCCCGTGCCCATGACGTTCATAAGTTCGCGGCTTTGGCTGCTGTTTTTGGGAATATGTCCTGGGCTGACATTCGGGCACAGGGCTTTTGGAGGTGGAACAGGTTCCTGGCTGCACGGTATCTCGTTAATGTTCCTAGGCCTTCTTGGGCATGTGTAGCCTTGGGTCGCAGGTTGCAGCCATTTGTCTCGACTTCGAGTTGAGGAGTAAGTGATGACAGCCTCCTGGGTAAGTCCCTCATTCTTTATCTTTGGTTAGGTAGCTCCGGGAAGCCAAAGAATGCTCTCCACAGAAATTAAGTAATTATCAAAAGACGGCACCAAACCATGAAAGCTACATAGTACCATCAAATGTGCAGAAAAATCAGAGGGCACTAATTATCACCAATGATGCCAATACGAGAACAGAAACACATAAGGCGAACGATATCAAAAGTATCCAATTCACCAAGAATTCTATCAAGGGACCGCGAAGGACGGTCGGAAAGCAATACACACGCTTGTCCTGGAGGCTCTCCACAGAAAACCAGCATTGAATGTAATGAAAAACCATTTTCCGGGTGAGACCCGGATGCTCCCCAGCATCCCTCCCTCCCTCCGGACTGGGGTTTTTCGAGTTTTTAATACTCGCCTTCTGAACTGAGGAGACTTGCCGGCGTGGAGGTCTGGGACCCCCCCCCCCCCCCCCCGTGTCCTTCCCGGGGAGGGGGGGTTGCGCAGACGGATGCGCGGCATTTGTGGTGACGTCATACTTGTTTCCTTGGTTTTGATTTAGGAGTTCTGGTGCTAGTTCGGCTTTCAATTTGCAATTTATTTGATCAGCAGTAGTTTGTTTTGAAATTCCTACCTTTCTGGGTGCCTGACCCAGTAGATGGCAGACAAAGTCTGCTTCCAATTACACGAGGGTGTCTTTAGGCCATTGCTCCTCATGCCTCTCTTGAGGGGGGCCAGGTTCTGGTTCTGGTCCCCGGTAGGCCGAGAACTCCTTTGATTGACTGTTGCCACGGTCTAATATATACACATCAGCCCAGTATAGCTCTGGGGAGCCTCTGGGTCTCATCCAGAAAATGGCATTTCATTACATTCAATGCTGGTTTTTTATGTCAATCATAAATGCTTACATTAACATAGTATTTCATCCATATTACACTTCAGTTATGGTACCACTAGCTTGGATAGGATTATTTGCTTAAGTATGGATAATTTTGCTGCCTCTTGCTGGGCAGCACAGAGGCATCTATATAGTTAACAGGAAAATGGAGATCCAGACGATATGGGTTCCAATATAGAGTAGATTTCAAGTCAACACAATCGGGCATTCACAAGTTGTCACACACAAATCTCAGTGAAATAGGAGAAAAGTGACAAAAACATAAGGAATCCCAATTCAATTTACCCAATAACTTTGTTTTAAGCAAAGCCGTTTAGTATGAACATACCTGAAACTTTCATGTTTGTCATTTTTTCTGGCATCATCAGACCACTCCAAAGAGGCAAAAAGCTTTTATAAGTTGTGACCTCATTCTTTAAGCCTTTCCAGGTGCCATTACCTCCATTACTCTCACTGGTGTTCCTCCACATGCCACCTTCTTCACCAGGAGAGGACTCTGCCTCAGGGGCGTGGGAGCACGTCAATACAATGGATTTGTAAACTGTAGAAATAACAACAACATTACACACACACACAACATGCCCTACACTTAAATACAAAGTACAGTATATACCATACAAAAGAGTAAATTATTTATCGATTGATCAAACTTCTTGTATCGTCAAAAATAGCCACAGAAGAAGAGAAGGCAACACAAAATTGTTGGGCTAGTGGAAGGTCTTAGATGCATTTTCCCGTATCAAGTTATATTCAATTAACACTTTTCCAGTAAAGCAGCTGTATCTAAAGAACCCTAAGCTATACAGAGCCGAGAACTGATGGTATTATCCGATTAAATTGGTTTCCCAAAAATGCTCATTATACTCATGGTAAACAAGACATAAAAATAAATATGGCAATGTATCAAAAGAAATAACTGACCAAATGTGTGGAGAAAGTCTTGAAAATATTCAGCTTTGCCATGTATTGCGTGGAACATCTTGAAAAGTGCACGGTATGCTAGGAACCTGCGGTACACAGATACCAGGGGAAAATTGTCCACCAAAGCCATTGCCAAATTTTGCACACTATCTATGATCCCCATGTTTATCTGAAACAAGAACCAAATAATGAACAATAAAGCACAATATACAATTATTGCAAGAAAAAAGTTTACATTTTGGTGAATCTTAACACTTTCGCGCTCTCCGCAAAGGTCACTCAGCCAACCGAATGTGCGCGCTGCGTTTTTATCGCTTAAGCGTAAAAACAAAAATGTGTATACTCTTTTTACTCTTCTGACCTTAGTTCTCATGCTACGTATTTCATTTTGGTACCAACGTGTTCGCAATAAAATTCTCTAGAAGAACATTAGTAAAATAAGTCACGAAACATACTGTATAGGGATACCAGCACCAAATAAATAACTACGTAGATGACTCGCCGTGAGCGCCCATCAGCAACAAAATGTTTTTACTCTTGGGATTGTAATCACCTCCACACTTGTTCTACAGCGTTAATTTTGGTATCAATGGACTCGCAATGAAATTCCCAACACGCTGATATGAATAGAAGCGTAGAATAATAATGCAGCCCGCCCGCAAGAGTGTGGGAAGTGGTGAAATTGTTACCCGGTATCGGTGACGGGACGACGCACGGCGCTTTGAAAGTTTATACTTATTTCACTCTCATGACATTAATTTTCTATGTACGTCATTCATTTTTATGTCAATGTGTTCGCAATAGAATGTTCTATGTGCCCATAGGTAAAAAATATCAACAAAGCGTAAGTTAGAATAGCGACAAATATAAAACAACGCTGGAACATATCAGTGAGCGTCAAACACACACGAAATATTTTTACTTTTGTTATGTTTGTCAAGATTATACTTGTTGCACACAGTTATTTTTGGTTGTATATTGATCGGAATAAAATTCCCTAAACAGACATATGCATATAATACATGATATGGGGGAAGAATTACCAGTATAAACGGCTAAAGTCACCCACCTGCAACCCGTTTGGGACAAAATACCATTTGATCGAAGTTATCCACACCTTTCATGAACTTATTGTACCATGCAGCCTAGTGGTGAGAAAGAGAGCCTCATAGCGCGCAGTTTGAAACAAACCCAAAGTAAATCGGATAAAAATTGAATTTTATACAAATATTTTAAAAGTAGACATAACTTTATGTCCACTATGCGTTTACGTTAGACGAAACCGAACGCGCCGGCGCGTCCAGATAGCGCGAAAGTGTTAACTTGGGTAGTTTCTGAATGACAATTTACATATTAAATACAATTATGGATCTTTATAAATTACTTTAATCTTAAACTTATTTGTGAATCAATTTTATTCTGTATCTCTGGTATTAAGTACTGTACTAAAAAGTGGGGCTAGCCAGGAGAAAGTAACATTCTACCCTACTGCAAGGATAGTCTAAGAGTGCCCTTCAATAACTCCTTAAACTTGGCACTGGGATTGCCAAGCATTTGGGGATTGAATCAGGCACCCCAAGAATCACATCAGCCTACCAGGTGCCAAAATCAGAATGTTATCATCTACAAGGCAGGGAAGTTTATGGACCAGAAACAAATCCAAAACCAAGAATTTTTTTTTAATTAATGCATCAAAATAAGCACATGCTCAATGAAAATTTGTAACACTTCAACTGTGATGTGCCTAGCCATCACCAGCTGGCAGGCCAAGTCTTCCACGGTCCCTACAAGCCATGGTTGCACCTTTCTGCAGGACACACAATCAGCTTTATACTTTCAGACAAGTGGTGTTGGTTATCTCTAATGTTTCACTCTGCATGAGGCCACTGCTTTGTTTTTGTCTCATTTCCTACTTCATAAATGTGTTTTGTGCCACCTACCCTGTGTGCGTCTTGCATTTTCATTTTACACTTGCTGTGTGTGTCAGGAATTTCTCTGGAAGCCAACTTGCATCTGCCTTCTTTGTGAGGGGCTTGGGCTATCGTTTATTAGTCAACTTCCTCTCAAATTCTTTTGTTTCCCAAATAGTGTGGGGAGGGGTTTGCTCACCACTACGAGGCCTCTTGAAGGGCAAGAGATAGTTGAAATGTGTCTTGTGTGGGCTACAGCTCATCCTCCAAAAAACCAGCATTGAATGTAATGAAACACCATATCCTGGGCGAGACCTGGAGGCTTCCCAGAGCTATTCAGGCTAATATAAATAAATTAGACCTTGGCATTAGTCACAGCGAATGGAGTTCTAGGCTTCTCTTGAGATTATCTCGAGATGATTTCGGGGCTTTTAGTGTCCCCGCAGCCCAGTCCTCGACCAGGCCTCCACCCCCAGGAAGCAGCCCGTGACAGCTGACTAACACCCAGGTACCTATTTTACTGCTAGGTAACAGGGGCATAGGGTGAAAGAAACTCTGCCCATTGTTTCTCACTGGCGTCTGGGATCGAACCCGGGACCACAGGATCACAAGTCCAGCGTGCTGTCCGCTCGGCTTACCGGGGACCATGAGCTAGAACTCAGCCCTTCCTCAGAGAGGCATGAGGAGCAATGGCCTATAGAAATCCCCATGTGGTTAGAAGCATTCTATGTCTGCCATCGACTGGGTCAAGCACCAAGACAGGTAGGCGCCCCAAAACTAACCCTATCTGGTTAAAAAATTGCCAAGCCAAACTGCTGGACAACTCCCCAAACAAAAAATAAGCAAACGTGCATGAACGTGACAACTGTCACCACACAACTATCTGTGCAGCTCCCTCCTCCCTGGGAGGGGGAAGGGGAAGCCCTAGACTCCCGCGCCGGCTATCCACACCCCCAGTTCCGAGGCTGGATATCAAAACACACAAAAACTGCCAACCAGAGGAAGGGAGGGTTGCCAGGAAGTCTCCAGGTCTCACCCAGAAAATAGAGTTTCATTACATTCAATGCTGGTTTTCTGGGGAAAGCCCCTTCGGCTCCCCGGAGCTACTTAACCAAAGATAAAACAAGAGCGACGTACCCAAAAGGCGATCGCCACTCACTCCTCAACTCGAAGTCGAGACAACTGGCTGCCTCCGCTGACCCAGTGCAACACATGTCCGACTAGGGCCAGGAACATTGACTAGGTAGTGAGCAGGCAGGACCATGTTTGACCTCCAAAAACCACGTGCCCGAATGTCAGCCCAAGATATGTTACCAAAGACGGCAGCCAAAGCAGCAAACTTACAAACATCATGAGCACGAGGATAGACTGCAGGCTGGCTGGCCCGAATAACCCTGCAGACGACCTGGGAGACCCAAACCCTGGAACATGGAAGAAGGGAAACCAGGTCAACCCAAAGTGCGTCCCGTGCCACCGAGGCCGTGGCGCACAGGTAACTTCGAAGGGCCGCAATCGGACACAACAAATGAAGCACCCCCTAGTAGAACCAACCAAGCATCAACAACCCATGGGCCCCTCCGGAGAGTAGCAGTCTCATTCTTCGCCAGAAAAGGAAACGGCTGTAAACGAAAAAACCTACCACCAGGACCAAAAAGAACAGAAACCTCTGTGCCAGAGAAGAGCATGAAGCTCCCCAACCTAACTCCCAGAGGCCAATCCCAACAGGAAGAGAGCCTTAGCAAAACAATCTTGAACCGAAGGGACTCGCCACAAACTGAAGAGCAGAGAGAAGAGAGAGTACCCGGTCCAACAACCAAGACAGCTCAGGCACTGCACGAGCAGGCCAGAGGTGAAACAACGCAGGAGACAGCTTGCAGAACAGAGCAGAAGTAACATCCACCTCGAACGCAAGCTGACGTGGCTTCTCCAGCGCCGCACAATACGAGGTGACAGTATTTGGCATAAGATGACGGTCCTGAAACAACCAAAAACGGAAGGACAAGACATCTTGATTCGAAACAGAAGAGAACCTACAGAAGAAGAAATAACAAAAGGACCGACAGGAAACTTCATACTGCCGCCGAGATGAAGCATGCAGGTGGGACACCAACGAAGCCACCTGTTCACTATACAAATGGTGATAGACCTGCGTCAGAAAGACCAGATGCGAAGACTTGAGGAGACAATCGAACCAGCTACATAATGGAATGGAACAATCCGCTGAAAAGGGCGTAGCCGCGGGAAGACCCTCGGTTTGGACACTGAGCAAGCAGCGCCTGAAACCAAGGCTGGGCCAACCACCAAGGGGCCAACAGGACTACAGTGGTACTTCAGCTTACAAATTTAATCCGGTTCCCAGAGAAGGTTCGTAACCCAAAAATTCGTTAACCGAAGCAAATTTTCCCATAAGAAATAATGTAAATAGAATTAATCCGTTCCACACTCCCAAAAAACTTAACTTCAAAGTAAATTTTATACCAAATTCGCCCAAATCTTTAGTACTAAAGAATGTACAAGTTTTTACTTACCTTTATTGATGACTTTTGTTGGCGTGTGGAAGATGGTGTTAGTGTTTGGAAGTGGGGAGGGTGTTAGTGTTTGGAAGGGCAGGCCCCTTCCATTATAACATCAGGCAGTGATTATAACTGCCTGACACACTGAACGAACCTTTTTGACATTTTTCTTTCTGAGGGGGGGGGGAGGCCTGTTCCTGGAGCCATCCAGGCTGAATGGATATGTATATCTTCCTGGCATCAGTCAATGCATGGAGTTCTTGCCTACCGGGAACCCCAAGCTAGAAACTGGCCCCCTCTAGAGAGGCAGGAGGAGCAATGGCCTATAGAATGTGGTTGGGAGCATTCTATGTCAGCCATCGACCAGGACAGGCACCCAGAAAGGTAGGCGCCCCAAAAACTCTTATTCTGGTAAAACTATTGCGACTGAAGGCTGAACATGTGGACAGAACTCCCCAAACGAAAAGTAGCAAACTAGCATGATGTTGTCATGTCGCCCCACTCCTGTCTGCGTAACCCTCCCCCCCTTCCCGGGAGGTGGAAGGGGAAACCCTAGACTCACCCACCGGCGACCCAACTTTCAGTTCTTGGCTGATGGAAGTCTGGTGCAGTCATGCCTCTGGCTCCGGTATTTGTTTCAGTTCTGTGCCTTGTGGTGTGGGCTGTCTCTACAGGTGGTGCATGAGCCAGGAGACATATTCCACGGTACTCGGGCTGCATGTGCTTGGGGTTCCCTTCCCTAGGTGCCCTGTAAGTACTGCACTTGGGGCTTCCTTCCACAAGTCACCTTGGGATCTACCTCCGCTGTCCTGTTTACTGCTCGGTATTTGGCCGCCCTTGGGGTCAGGCTAGGTTTTTTCTTACCCTTGTTTGTCACTGGTAGGGGCACAGGGTACTGCACAGCTAGTTTTTACAAATGACAGTGGCTGGCTCTGTTCCTCCTGGGTATGTTATCCTCTTGCAGGGTTTTTCCTTTGTTTTTGTTCTCTGCCTGGTGGGGGGGGGGGGATGAACCTTTGTGGTCCCCCTTTGCTGTTCCTGGGGTATATATATCTGTATTTCTGTGTCTGGTGGTCCTCCCCCACTTGGCCCCCGTGTGCGGACATGTTCCGGGGGTTCAGCTATAGAAGTTTGTTTGGAAGACTTGGGCGCCGGTTCGCAGTACCCTGCATGGGCTTCCCTAAGTGTGTACCCCATGGCTAAGGGCCCTGGGAAACCCCACAGGGGCTACGTGGTCTGATGGATGTGACCCGTGTCCCCCCTCGTGTCTTGTGAGTTTAAAGGTTGCTCTGTTTCCTTGTCTCAAAGTGACACTCATCGGTTTTGTCTCCGCCATGCTGCCTATTGGATTGATAATTGTTTTGACCCCGAGTCGTGCGACATGTGTTGTCTGGACATGCTCCCGTTCACCCAAGCCACTGATAATGATATACAGGGGCAGGCAGCTGCGGCACTGCATGCTAGGTTCAGGTTGCTGCAACACTCTAGGTTGGTTGCGGCCCTGGATGCCCCGAGACTGACCCGTTTTGGTTATAGGGGTCCGGAATTGGGGGAGGGAATCGCTTCGGCTCCGGTTCTGTCTGCTCCTCCTCGTCCTTCCCTTTCTGTTGTGCATACTTACTTCCGGCTCCAAACTGCAGGCAGTTTTGGGATTGGGGCAGGGTCTGGTTGGATTGAGACTCAGGTGGTCTGAGGGGTTTTCTTCTTCTAGGGTGGTGGCGGAGGCATTTGAGCCTGTTCCTCCAGCCGTGCCTTATGGGTCTGACCAGTGGGCTCCCTTCCTTAGTGTTTTGTACGGCTGCCCCGGCTTTTACGTATGGGGCTGGGGCATTGGGGGAACAACTCAGTCCCAGGTCCTGTCATACGGGTTCCCGAGGTTGGGGAGGGGTTGCCTGAGGGGCCTAGACCTCATTTTGCCCCGCTTGGGTTTTTGTACCCTCAGAGCAAGTCTTGCAATTCCTCAGAGTGGGGGTTTTCCCTTCCCCCTCTGCGTTCATTTTGGTCTCGGGTCTACCCTTCCCTGGGTTTGGTTCCGTGTCCCTTCAGGTCCGTCGGTTCCTTCCTTCCTTCCTGGGTTTGCTTTTCACCCCTTTCCTCTCCTTTTTCGCACTTATGTCGCATTGCTGTTCCCTTCATTTTGGGATCCCTGCACGTCCCTTGGTCTGGGGTGTCTTTGAGCCCATATGTGCCGCCAAGCGTTTGTGCTTTCTTGTCCTGGTTCTCGTTTTTTCGCGAACCTTTTCGGTACCTCCAATATTATTGGAACGTCTGTCGACTTCCAGTGAGGTTTCCCTCCAGTCCTCCTTTTGAATTCACATCGTCTCTCCTTCCTGTTTCGACATTCCTCATATTCGTTATGTACGCCTTGCTGGTGTATGTACGATATGTATACATACAACTAGTGTACGAACCGCGCCTCCTGGAACACGGGTGATGCGGTCCATACCTCGGGCGCTGGGGCCGGGATGATCGTTTTGTTTCTGGGCAGTGTACATGTGTGTTGGTGTTCAGCGTTCTTTCTCATGGATTCTACGCCATTTTAGTTCCTCTTATCTCTGGTCATAACCTCCTGGATACTCGGGGTGTTCTGGGGCGAATGTGGGGCGGCTCTGAGTGGCGCTTCCTCCGCCTTTGTACTGCATGCACCTCGTCTTCTCCTACTGGGTGCGTACCTCTGGACATTCTCCACTAGGGATGCTCCTATTCCCTTGCACGGCTCCACTGCGTCGTGCACGGTGGTGTGTTTGTTTTGCAGGTGAGATTGTAATGTCTGACGACTCTGTTGGCCGGGTGCTGGTTCTCACTGTTTGGTGGGGTACTCACCTCATTGTACTTCCCTAGTTGTGCTTGCGGGGGTTGAGCTCTGGCTCTTTGGTCCTCCCTCTCAACTGTCAATCATCAGGTGTATGGATTCCTGAGCCTACTGGGCTCTACCTTCTCCACATTTGCAACTATGTATGGAGTCTGCCTCGACCACATCACTTCCTAGTGCATTCCATTTACTGACTACTGACACTTAGAAAGTTCTTTCGAATGTGTCTGTGGCTCATTTGGGTAATCGGCTTCTGCCTGTGTACCCTTGTGCGTGTACCACCCGTGTTAACGTGTTAAATAATCCATCCTTATCTACCCTGTCGCTTCCCCACTTGACAAGGTAGCATCATTGACACCTAACAGGGGTGTTAGGTGTTGTGTGTTTTGCCTGGACACTTTGCGTGTGTCTTACAGTGACTACTTTGTCCGTGTATCTTATTCTTCATTGCATTGTGGGGCACTACCCCACATTTTGGTGCTTTTTGTTTAGTTTTTCGGTGTCTGGGTCTTTTCTCATTATTTGGACACTAATTTGTTTCCCTGGTCCATGCTTTGTGTCCTCCTCCTTTGACTCGGTTTCTGGTCTCTAGACACTCCTTCCTTGCCTATCTTCGGTGCACTCTGATATACAGGGTGTCCCTCTGTGTATGTGTGACCACCCACGACACACATTGTGGTTGGTCGTATACGTTATGGTACCGGCTGCTACTTGGTCCGTATTCCGGTCTTTTCCCTGCCTATTTCCGTTTTTTCCCCCCTTGTTACGAAATATCATATCGTGTTATTTCGTCGCATAAAGGCAAGGTTATTTAATAGTAATACGTTCATTATTACAGGAAGAACGAGGTTAACGACCATGGAGGTCGTTAACGGTCAGCACGGTATGGCTCGTCTGGTGGCGGGAATTTCTGTTAGCCAATCAGAACCACCGGGCGAGGTAACGAGTGCTGGCCGGAGCATGTGGAGAGACAGACATCTACTCCCCTCCATGTTTGACCAACTGACCCAACTGTTCCAGTATGCTCCACCCTCACCAAAGGAGACGGACGTGAGGACCTAGCGGCATGGTAGACGTCTCTGAAGTCGTGGAAGTCACCGCCTTTGATAGTTAGAGGTCGGCGTTGAGGTAACACACAGTTTCCGAATAGTGGTACAAATTACGGAAAAGTGGATGCTCTATAAGTGGGAAGAACAATCGGACAAGAGATGACCATTTCATGGTCGCAGTGTCTCTATATGTATATAACTGTACTTATGTAAAATGCCTTAATATATATACATGTTTTATATTGTATATAATGTGGATCGAGATATATCCGAATATATCCATGATGAAGTTTTTATACAAACTTATTTCTTGTCCTTTGTCAGACCTCAGCCCAAAGTGTGTCGCACCTGACAATAGGTCCGGCTGAGGCTGATACCTGATCAAATTAATGTACTGTTATATTACAACGAAACATAAGATAAACACTCAGAACAAACCTATTTTAAATGTGTTGGGTTGTCGACAATTCGATCCCAACACCCTCTATGCTACACATGGCTGTGTATCTTTTCCTTTTCCAGCATGTGCGTTTTTGTTTTCTTGCGGTACACGTTTTGCGTAGTTCTCCTCCTGTATACCTCAAAGACACGTGTGTCATTCTTCCCTGCAGGAGCTGGTTGCGCTGCTCCTTAGGGTTATGGGGTCGCTGTTTTTCACTTCGTGTCTCGTGTTTTAATTCGTGGTGCTCGTTTCCTTGTTGGCCTCTGCCTGGATCCTGGCTCCTCGGTGTTTGGCTCTGTTGGTCTTTTAAGGGTCCTGGGGGAGGGGGGGTTCCACCCGGGATGGAGCGTTTCTGCTCACCTGGGCTGGGTTTTTTTCAGCTCGCCGGGATTGGGTTCCTGGTTCCTTGGCGGACAAATTCCTTCCGTTTTTGCCAGCCTTGGTTGGGAGCTCTGTTTTCCTCAGTTCCGATCCTAAGGGGCTTTTTGCGGCTCTGCCTCTTCTCGCGGATCAGTCCAGCCCTATACGAGGCTGGTTCGTTCTTCCCCTGGAGTCTTTGCGTCTGGGGTTTTTGTCTCTTGTTCTCGTCGCTTGTGTGGGCACTGGGGGGTTTCGTTGTTGGTCTCCCACCAGCATGCTTCGTCTCAACGGCAGTGTGTAGTTTCCTGGCGGTCCTTCTGGTTTTCCTATCACTGAGAAGGGTGGTTCTTCGGTCTCTGATAGGGTTGTCTTGTGTTTCCCTTCGAGGTTGTTCTGGGACCGTCGTCTGGTGCCATGTACTGTCTGTTGCCTCATCTTGGTTGGCGCTGGCAGATCCGCTCCAGTTTGAGTTCGGTGTTGCTGTTCCTTCTGCTCCATTCCGCTTGCTGTCTTGGGCGTTGTTTCACCTCCGGCCTGCTCTTGTGCTTTCAGCGCTGTCCTGGTCTTAGGCCCGAGTGGTCTATTTTCTTCTCCTCGGTTTGTCGTGGTCCTTTCGATTCTGGTGTGTTTTTTTTTTCAGGTCTCTTCCTGTTGGTGTTGACTTACAGGGGTCGGGTTGGGGAGTTTCCGGCTCTCCTCCAGTGCCCGTGATTTTTCTGCTTCATTTGATCCTCGTGGTAGGTTGTTCTTTTGATGCAGTCTCCTCCTTCTCGGGGTGATGTTTGGGTCTACTGCTTTCCAGAGGGGTCCTTGGGTTGCTGCTTGGTTGGTCAGGCCGGGGGTGCTTCCTGTGTTGTTCGGTTGCGGCGCTTTGCTGTTCTGTGTCTTGGTCTCTGGGGCTGTGGACACGTTTTGGTTTGCCCGGGTTCCCTTACTTAACTCCTTCCTGTTCTGGGGTTCAGGTCTCCTGGGTAGTCTGCAAGGTCTTTTCGTTTCGTCTGTGGTTTTGTTTTTATGTTAGAGCACGTGGCGTCTGTCTCCTGGATCCCACCCTCTTTTCCTTATCTGTAGTGAGGTAGCTCCAGGAGCAGACGGGGCTTCCCGCCTCCCAGAAAACCAGCATTGAATGTAATGAAACACCATTTTCTGAGCGAGTCTCGGAGCCTCCCCAGCATCCCTCCCTCCCTCCCTCCGGTCGGTGATGTTTTTCATGCTTTTTGACATCCAGCTTAAGAACTGAAGGTTGGATTGCCGGTCGGTAGGTTTAGGGCTCCCCCCTTCTCCCTCCTGGGAAGGGGGGGAAGGGTTACGCAGAAAGCAGCGAGATGAAATGGTGATGTCATGCTAGTTTGCTAATTTTGATTTAATTAATTTAAGTACACATATCATAAAATTAGCTAGTTTGCTAATTTCCTCAGTCGATGGCAGACATAGAATGCTCCCAACCACGGGGGGTCTCTATAGGCCAGTGCTCCTATTAGGTTAGGTTTACCAGTAGTTTACCTGCAGTTGTTGCCAAGAGTTGTATTACCCTCCAAATCTGGGTTTGGGTGCTTCCCTTACTGATCCTGTTTCTTCCTTCATACTCACAGGGCTCCAGAGGGAATGTTAAAGGAAAGACATGGGCTGAATCCAACATGTGCAAAGGGGGTTAAACATCTATACGGAATAGGGAGTTTTGAGATATTTTGAGGAATGGTCTGTTGTTGCTTTTTTTTATGGATTCTCATTCCCCTCCTCTTGATATGAGTCGAATTCTTCCTTTGCTTACTATGAGAGAATTTTTGGATTCCAATTAGTGGCCTGGATACACTCCTTTAAAGCAGGTTTCCACTATCCCATCTACCACCTGCTTTGGCTTAGATAGACTTGCATCAGTTCCTGTTGTGGGATTACAACAGCATCTACTATAGGACCTTTTTTTATGGGTCATCTTTCACTTCCTGGGCGCAGTACAAGGTCCTGACTTCCTCCTGGGGAGGTGGGGAAGGGGGGGGTGGAGACTATCTTTTGTTTTTTCTTAAAAGCTCTGTTTGCAGTGGGCCATTCAGCTGGCACCAAGTTGGTGGCAGTTCTCTTCATCTGTGTAGGAGGGGATGGTGGTGATCTTCACTGATTGCTTTGCTCTTGAAGTATGTGATAATACTTTTTTGCGGCTTACTGTGCTTGTCAGTTTTCAGTTCTTTCCAGCAGCGTGTTTTCAGGTATTCCCTTCTGTTCACTGCCCCATTCCCTCTTCTTTTCAAAGACTGGGAGATTTTGTAGAATTTGGCAGCAGTGGCTGATGTTTTCCTGCTGCTCATCTAGGTATTTCACCTACAGCTGCCAGCTTAAGTGAAGTCTTCCCATGTGCTGCAGCAATCAGCGTTTCACAGACTCCTGCCCATGGTAGGGTTTATGGTGTACCAGTGATATAAGCATGGAGTTCTAACTTTGAACCCTACAGCTCCACTGCAGAGGTATTTTCAGCATGTGAAGTGTAGTGATATTTTCAGCATTCACGTAGGTCCAGGCCCAGATTCTATGAACTCCATATTCATCAAGAACTGTAAAAAACCACTATCGCAGGCTCTTCACATTCTGTGGATACAAAGCCTAGATACTAACATTATCCCTGATATACTAAAAACAGCAGAGATAGCACCACTCCATAAAGGAGGAAATAAGGCAGAGGCAAAAAATTACAGACCGATAGCACTAACATCGCACATCATAATTTTTGAGATTGCGCTAAGAAGTAAGATCACAAAATACATGGAATCACAGCATCTCCATAACCCCGGACAACATTGTTTCAGAACAGGGCGCTCTTGCCTGTTCCAGTTGCTGGACCATTATGATATGGCATTAGATGCTATGGAAGACAAACAAAACGCTGATGTAATTTACACAGATTTTGCAAAAGCTTTTGATAAATGTGACCATGGTGTTATTGCACATAAAATGCATTCAAAAGAATTACCGGAAAAATAGGCAGATGGATCTACAATTTCCTGACTAACAGAACCCAATGTATAATAGTCAACAAAATAAAATCCAGCCCATCAACCGTGAAGAGCTCAGTCCCCCAGGGTACTGTGCTTGCTCCAGTACTTTTTCTCATCCTCATACCGGACATAGACAAGAACACAACCTATAGCACGATGACAGCCCCTTTCAAAGCTGGAGAAATTACTGACCTAGAGAGCGTGCAGAGATCCTTTACTGCTAGAATCCACTCAGTAAACCATCTAAACTACTGGGACCGACTAAAGAGCCTAAATCTGTATTCCCTCGATCACAGGCGGGAGAGATACATAATAATCTATACGTGGAAAATAATTGAGGGGCTAGTCCCAAACCTGCACACAGAAATAACATCACATGAGACCAGAAGACATGGCAGGATGTGCAGAATACCCCGGTCGAAAAGCAGAGGTGCAACAGGTACTCTGAGAGAGAACTCTATCAACATCAGAGGCCCGAGACTGTTCAACACGCTTCCACTACACATAAGGGGCATAACTGGCAGACCCCTCACAGTGTTCAAGAGAGAACTGGATAAACCCCTCCAAAGGATACCTGATCAACCAGGCTGTGACTCATACATCAGGCTGCGAGCAGCCGCGTCCAACAGCTTGGTTGATCAGTCCAGCAACCAGGAGGCCTGGTCGACGACCGGGCCGCTGGGACACTGAGCCCCGGAAGCACCTCAAGGTAACCTCAAGGTAGGTCTGACAGTCACCAGGGGTTCCTCCTGTCTGCCTTTTTGTAGTACACCCCAGTAATTATGTGGTGGGGTAACATTTAAGTGCCTTTCTGCATGCTTGGTTCCAGGATGCTCTAGTGCATTAGATGGTGTGTCCACTTCTTCAGTGACTTTGGTCCTCCCTTCTTCTCCTTGGAAGCTTTGGCATGAACACAATGTCTGAACACAATGTTTTAACACAATCTGAATATACAAGGTGTAGGGAGCTAGCAAGGTGTACAGACACAGAAAAAGGACAATTCCACTACCAACACTTTCCAGGCTACTCATGACTTCTGATAAACAATTTTGATTTTCTTATTGTATTACTTACCAAGTCCATGTTGATGATAATTATTGCTAATGACTCAATGTAGCTTGGTAAATTGGTCAATTTATTTTCCAGCATTTCACTCGATCTGAAAGTAAAATATACAAGAACAATATATATATTATCAAACATGCCACATACACCAAATAAGTTATTATAACGATTCACCTTCCTCATAGCATTAACACATTTAGAGTGCATGGCTATTAAAAAAACAGGAAGATAAAGAGAAATGTATATAGTGATACAGTATTCAGAATTTGAAGTTGATCGAATAAATAAAGATATTTTTTGCCAATTTGAATCTTTGGAATTTTACCGTTATATTTAACACCAAGAATGAATACTTTAATTTTATGAATGCCAACACAGAGGTGACTGAACAAGTTGTGAAGAAAACACCAAGCATAAAGCAGGGGCCACAATTTATTAATTTATTCATGGCAAAATACTTCATTATGCAGCAAAACAGCTTTAAGACTTGTCTTGGATGAAAACTAAAAGCCAATCCATTTTAAACCTCACTACCATTTTCAGTGGTTATCTTGAGGTTATCTTGAGATGATTTCGGGGCTTTAGTGTCCCCGCGGCCCGGTCCTCGACCAGGCCTCCACCCCTAGGAAGCAGCCCGTGACAGCTGACTAACACCCAGTTACCTATTTTACTGCTAGGTAACAGGGGCATAGGGTGAAAGAAACTCTGCCCATTGTTTCTCGCCGGCGCCTGGGATCGAACCCAGGACCACAGGATCACAAGTCCAGCGTGCTGTCCGCTCGGCCGACCGGCTCCCTAATTAGTGACCCATAATTAGTTAAGATTGACCTCATTTGTTTCAGAAGCATTTTGGCAGTAGACCAGTGTTATTACTTTCTGAGCAAGACCACCTTGGTAGTTCCCACGCCAGGACCTTGGGCCCTGGTTGATACCTGGTTGATGGGGTTCTGGGAGTTCTTCTACTCCCCAAGCCCGGCCCGAGGCCAGGCTTGAAGAGTACAACCATTGTGATGGGATCCCTGGATTTGAAAGTTCTCGTAATCCATCCTATCATTTTTCTGGCTGACGCAATATTTGCTTGGTTATGCTCCCTAAACGTTAGATCGTCGGACATCATTATTCCTAAATCCTTGACATGCTGTTTTTCTACTATGGAAAGATTCGATTGTGTTTTGTACCCTGTATTATGTTTCAGATCCTCATTTTTGCCGTACCTGAGTGCCTGAAATTTATCACTGTTAAACACCATATTATTTTCTGCTGCCCAATCGAAAACTTTGTTGACATCTGCTTGTAATTTTTCAATGTCTTCAGCAGAGGTAATTTTCATGCTGATTTTTGTGTCATCTGCAAACGATGACACGAAGCTGTGACGTGTATTTTTTTCTATATCTGATATGAGAATAAGGAACAGTAGCGGTGCAAGGACTGTACCTTGAGGTACAGAGCTTTTAACTTCGCCTGGACTCGATTTTATTTGATTGACTGTTACTCTTTGTGTTCTGTTCGACAGGAAATTGAGTATCCAGCATCCTACTTTTCCAGTTATTCCCACTGACCTCATTTTGCGTGCTATCACCCCATGGTCACATTTGTTGAACGCTTTTGCAAAGTCTGTGTATACAACATCTGCATTTTGCTTTTCTTCTATTGCTTCTGTGATTTTGTCATAGTGGTTGAGTAACTGACAGACAGGATCTTCCCGGTCTAAATCCATGTTGTCCTGGGTTGTGCAACTCATTGTTTCCATAAAACTAGAAATTTGATTCCTAATCACTCTTTCAAACACTTTTATTATGTGTGATGTTAGTGCAACTGGCCTATAACTTTTTGCCAAGGCTTTACTCCCCCCCTTTGTGCAACGGAGCTATATCTGCAGATTTAAGTGCTGCTGGTATCTCCCCTGTATCTAGGCTCTTTCTCCATATTACGCTGAGTGCTCGCGCTACTGGTACTTTACATTTCTTTATGAATATTGAATTCCATGAGTCAGGCCCAGGAGCCGAGTGCAGAAGCATATTGTCGATTTCTCTTTCAAAGTCTTCCGAGTTTGTGGTAATATCCGTTATATTATCTGCAGCTTGAATGTCAGTCATGAAGAAGCTGTCTGGGTCATCAACTTTCATATTGTTTATTGGTGTGCTAAACATAGCCTCATACTGGCTTCTTAGAATTTCACTAATCTCTTTGTTGTCCTCTGTGTACGTACTGTACCTTCATTTGTAATTAACGATCCAATACTGGTCGAGGTTTCTGGACCTGAGCCAGGACCTAAAGCAACAGCT
Source organism: Procambarus clarkii (assembly GCF_040958095.1). Classification (NCBI taxonomy): domain Eukaryota; kingdom Metazoa; phylum Arthropoda; class Malacostraca; order Decapoda; family Cambaridae; genus Procambarus; species Procambarus clarkii. The sequence continues at coordinate 21,492,765 of NC_091197.1, read as the reverse complement.
GGACCAGGGAGAAGAGGTACAGGTAACCCCACCTCAACCAGTCCTGCCGAAAGGCGTCCACCACGAAGGCGTTGCAGTCGGGGAATGGCACCACATATATTGGGAGACGCCGAGACCACGAGTGGTCTCGGCGTGAAGAGGTCCACCTCCGGGAGCCTCGTACATCTGGCAAAGCCAACCGAAAGAGTCGGCATTGACCGTCCATTCCATAGATAGGGGAATGAACCAAGACAAGCCGTTGGAAATTCCATGGATATAAACCGCACGAACAGCCAAACCCAGAGAATCCAGCAGACGAGTCCAGCCCCAAAGAGTCAAGGACCGACGAGATCCCCCAGTTCAGACAATGAACCACCGGAGGGCAGTCCGAATCGAGCTGGATCGTGCAACCCAGAGCAACACGAACACTCTGAAGCCACAGCCAAACCGCCGCAAATTCCCGCACTGTGCTGTGGGCCCAACAGAATAACGAGCCCCACTGCCTCTGGCCGGCCTTGTGAGTACTGGCCACAAAACCCAAACTGAGAGACGAGGCATCAGTGAACACATCGAACACTGAACCCCGAAAAACCCAAAGAGGAAGCAGGCGACAGCAACCTACGTAAGGCCCCAGAGGCCAAACCCAGAGATTGCAAGAGAGACGGAAGGGAGGACCCCGAAGGAAGCAGTACAGATGCCGAAGCCAGACCCAACCCGGTGGATAAACTCAACACAATGAAGTTCAGAGGTACTGGAAACGGGCAGGAAACCCACCTGAGGGATGGGGTCATTTCGACCATGCCCAAGCTCACACATGGGCGGGGGCCGAGGCTGAGTGGACAGAGCTTGGAACTCGTAATCCTAGGGTCCGGGTTCGATCTCGAGTGCTGGCAGAAACAGATGGACAGAATTTCTTTTACCCTGATGCCCTTGTTACCTAGCAGTAAATAGGTAACATGAGTTAGACAGCTGTTACAGACTGCTTCCTTGGGGTGGGGGTGGGGGTGGGGGTGGGGGTGGGGGTTTGTGTGGGAGGGGAAAAAAAAACAGCATTAAAAGTAATAAATCGCCATTTTCTGGGTGAGTCCCGGAGCTATCCAGGCTAAATGGATATGTATAACTTTCTGGCATCAGTCAATGCATGGCAAGACCACGACACAGAACCTGGCTCCCTCTAGAGAGGCACGAGGAGCAATGGCCTAAAGAGACCCCCCCTTTATTATTGGGAGCATTCAATGTCTGCCATCGACCGGGATAGGCACCCAGAAAGGTAGGCGCCCCAAAACAACCTTATTCTGGTAAAACTATTGCGATCGAAGACCGATCTAGTGGACAGAACTCCCCAAACGAAAACTAGCAAACGAGCATGACATCATCACGTTGCCGCGCCGCTGTCTGCGCAAACCCCCCTCCCCAGGAGGGGAAAGGGTATTATGATGATGATGTTGGTCGTCCTTTCTTCCTTACGGACAACCAACCCAAAGTTCCGTAGAGTGCTTATTTTGACCAGATCACCCTGGGCGCTTCTGGCACTTGGAGAGGGGCTCAGCGTCACAAATTTTGGGGATACGGCGCCAATACTAGCCTCGTCACATGCACACACCCACTCGAGCCGCCATGACTCCCCACTCTCTCCTTATGTGCTATGATCTCCTCAATCCCCTTTTCTTTGATATTACTCCATGCTACCCTGTCTACAGCTATGGTTCTTGGTTCTCTCTCTCTCTCTCTTACCTACTTTCTGGGAAGCCTCACTAGGACAAGGGCAAACACCGGCAAATTGGAATACATTTACTGGACAAGCCACATGTACAATACATACACATATATAATAATATTATACTATTGTAGTCAGGTTGCACTCCAATACCATCAGGACTCAATCATCTGCTTATCAAGTGGTATCCTAACTCCTGACTCACCACCTAATACTACCAACCTCATCAAGTAGGTCAGTATCCGAACTCCTGACTCACCACCTAATACTATCAACCTCATCAAGTAGGTCAAGTCTTATAAAGACATGTTGCACTATCAGCCTCACCAAGTGGGTAAATCATGCAGTACAATATGATATGGCACTGCCAACTCTGGAACATAAATATCTGCAGGCAATTCAGCCTATGGCTATAATTCTATAAACATCAACATAAATATTCCTTGATATACAACAATGATCAATCAATCACCCTATCAGTCCTAGAACACACATGTTTGTCTCTGCAGCTAATCCAGCCTGCATCCATAACTCTACTTCAGTATAAGTACTCCTTGGCACAAAGATGGTAAACAATCATCCTCCTTTCACTACGTCTTGCACGCTAATGACAACCAAACACTCTACCAACTCCCTACAATTAGTCAACCAGAACTTCCCTTCCTCATCTGGAAGTTCACTACCCTGACATCATCAGGTTCTTCCGGGTTTATCTACCAGGATCCACTGCAGCTCTTCCAGGCTGCTACACCATGAAATCTTCCTTGAGCAACAATGGTGCTTCACCACTTCTACCAGGGTCCTCCACAGCTCTCCTGGCTGCTACACTATGAAGTCTTCCTTGAGCAACAATGGTGCTTCACCACTGGTATCACAGAAGCATGTGAAACTTCGTTCCACTGCTCCTCTTCTCACAGCTTGAGGTCCTGCTCCTCACTGTATGGCTGCTCTTCCACAACCTTGGAGTCTCATCAACTACTCCCTCTCTGCTGGCTTCGAAGTTTTCAGCAACTCTTTCCCCAGACAAACCAGATTGTCTAGTTGAGGGCGCTTCCTGGCCGATGCTCGACAGGGCACTCACAAGTTGCCCAACGAAAATATCTACAGGCGGCTTCACAAACTCTCCTTGCCGTCCAGGACTTGAAACCAAACGTTCCCAGCTCAATTCCACAGCTGAAATGTCTGCACACTTTCTTCCTCTTGAAGGCATATCAACTAGGGGTTCCTCTCTAACAGGAGCTCACACAGAGTGCAGCTTCCCCTCACGATGTCAGGTACTCAAGTGGCTTAAGCTCCTCTCAAGCGAGCCTCACGCCTCCAGCAAACTTTCCACATCTAATAACCAGTCATTTATCTATATCCTGATTCACTGTCCATATTCTTAAATTGTTTAGCGAATTTACCCAATTATTTTACATATGAATCTTCATTTCTGTATTTCCTTGACCTCCCAGTCAGGTCAGGCCTGATAGAATAATTTTCAAAGGGAAGACTCGTTTTTTGGCTACCTGGGATCATAACAAAGGGGCAGCCCCAGACTTAACCAACGGTGATCCACCCTACAGTTCTTAGGCTGGATGATGATAACGCGAAAAACACCGCCAAATGGAGGGAGGTAGGGAAACCAGGGAGTCTTCGGGACTCATCCAGAAAATGGCATTTCATTACATTCAACGCTGGTTTTCTTGGGGAAGCCCCGTCAGCTCGCTGGAACTAACTACCCAAAGAAAAGAAAAAACTCCTCAACACGAAGCCTCACTCCTCAACACGAAGCCAAGACAACTGGCTGCAACCGCCGACCCACTACAACGCAGGCCTGCCTAGGCCCAGAAACATTCAACAGGTAGCAATCGGCCAGGACCCTGTTCGCCCTCCATAAACCCCGGCCCCCAATATCCACCCACACCATGTTGCCAAAGACGGCAGCCAAGGCAGCAAACTTATGAACATTGTGGGCCCGGGGATAGACTGCAAGCTGGCTAGATTTAATAACCCTGCGGACAACCTGAGACACCCGAGCCCGGGAACAGGGAAGAAGGGAAACTGGGTCCACCCAGAGCACATCCCCGACAACCGAAGCCGTGGCGCGCAAATAACAGCGGAGAGCCGCATCCGGACAACACATGATGCACCCTCGGCCTGACTAACCAAGCATCAACAACCAAAGGCCCCCCCCCAGGAGGCAGCTGCCTCATTCTTCGCCAGGAAAGGGGAAGACGGGTACAAGCGAACAAAACGACCACCAGGACCGAAGGAGCAGAAACCCCTGCTCCAGAGGAGAGCATGAAGCTCCCCAACCCGAGCCCCAGAGGCCAATGCTAAAAGGAAAAGCGCCTTAGAAAAACAATCCCGAATGGAAGGCGCCACAACAAACCGAGGAGAAGAGAGAAACAAGACCACGCGGTCCAAGGACCAGGACAGCTCAGGCGGCGTATGAGCAGGCCAGAGGTGAAACAACGCACAAGACAGTTTGCGAAATGGGGCAGAAGTAGCATCAACACCGAAAGCAAGCTGAAGCAGCTCCGCCAACGCCTCACAATACGAGGCGACAGTATTAAGCATAAGATGACGGTCCTGACACAACCAGGAGAGATAGGACAGAACAACCTTATCAGAGACCGAAGAATACCTACGCAGTGATAGGAAAAACAGGAACTACTGCCAGGAAACTTCATACTGCCGCCGAGACGAAGCACGCAGGTGGGAGACCAGCAACGAAGCCACCTGAGCACCATACGAGTGATGATAAACACGAGTCAAAAACATAAGACATGAAGACTCGAGGAGAAGACTGAACCAGCCTTGTACCGGGCTGGACCGATCTGCTGAAAGAGGTGGACCCGGAGGGAAGACCCTCGGGTTCGAATAACGAGCAAGCAGTGCCTGAAACCAAGGCTGGGCCGGCCACACAGAGCCAGAAGGACAACCCAACCGTGGTAAGTCTACAAGTGAGCCAGGACCTGGAGCAACAGCTGAACCGAGAGAGAGGTAGAGGTAACTCCACCTCGCCTAGTCTTGCCTGAAGGGGTCGACCCTGACGGCCTCGCAGTTGGGGAAGGGCGCCATGTATACTAGGAGATGCCTCGACCACGCAGACACGAAGAGATCCACATCCAGAGTCCCGAACGTCTGGCACAGTCAACTGAAGGAGTCGGCATCGACCATCCATTCCGTGGAAAGGGGAAGAAAACGGGACAGACCGTCTGCCAGGAAGTTGGACACCCCCCAGACATGAACCGTCAGGAGAACCAAACCCCAAGAACTCAGCAGACGAGTCACCCAAAGCGACCAGCCCCAAAGAGCCAAGGACCACAGTGAACCCCCACGGTTCAGACAATGAACCACCGGGTAGCAGTCCGAATGGAGCCGGATCGTTGTTCCGCAAGCGACTCGAACCCTCCGGAGCGACATCCACACCGCCGCGAACTCCCGAACCATGCTGTGAGCCCGACGGAAGGACAGACCCCACCGTCCCTGGCCGGCCTGGTGAGCACTGGTCACAAAACCCCAGCCAAAAGACGATGTGTCTGTGTACACATCGAACGAGGGCTCAGGTAGGCACCAAGGAACTGAACCCCGAAAAACCTGAAGAGGAAGTCGCAACGCAGCAACCGACGCAAAGCCCTCGGAGGCCGTAACTCAACAATCACGAGAGAGGCGGAAGGGCCATTCCCGAAGGAACCAGAACAGCCGACGAAGCCACACCCGACCCGGCGGGTAGACCATCATGGCAAAGTTCAGGCTCTCGCACAAACTCTCGAGCAACCTCCGCATGATCCAGGAACCCCTCAGAATCGGGCAACGGCAGGACTGCAAGCGAAACAGAGCCGCTGGAGGCAGAGACAAGAAAGCGGTGCGAGCATCCCAAAGCAAACACAGCCAAGACCGAACCTGAGAGGGAACCAGATTGGACTTCCTCCAGTTCACCAAGAACTCGAACCCGGCGAGCTGGGAAAGACCCTGACAAGCAGACACGCGAACCAGCTGGGAGCCCAAACCAGCCAGTCATCGAGGTAGGCCAGAACCCAAATACCTAACAGACGCAGGCGGGCCACCACGACCCGAGTAAGGCACGTAAAAACGCGAGATGCCAGATTCAACCCAACAGAAAGCAGTAACCTTGATGGCCCCCAACAAAACTGAGCCAGTCCCTGAACCCCAGATGAACTGGGACATGCCAATACGCGTCCTTGAGATCCAGGGACACCATCCAAGCACCCGGCTCCAAGAGAAGACGGACCTGGGACAGAATAGTCGTCCTGAAGGAGGGGGCAAGAAACCCACGGATTCAGACAGGACAAGTCCAGAATGAACCGGAGGTCCGTGCAGTCCCGTTTCGGGACCTGAAACAGGCGGGAAATCCACCTAACGGATGTCTTCGTTTCAACCACGCCCAAGCGAACCTACTCCGAGATGACCTAACAGAGCGCAGGGAAAGAGGCTTGCCCCGCCAGCCTCGAACCCCCTGAGGGAGGAGGAGGACCCAACGCCACCACAGGCCGCACAAAGCGACCCAAAAAAGCCCACGAATCGTGGGACCAGGCGCGAGCAAACTAGGGCGAGACGCTCCCCCCCCCCCCCACCATCGCCCCGTCAAAGGGCAGAACCACAAAAGGGCCAACACACCTTGCGAGAATCCAAGCGGCGAACAGGGGATCCCAACGCCGACCAGCAACAGCCGGAACCAAAGGTTGAACCAGCCCCGAATCTGGCACCAAAGGCCTAACCCGACGAAAAGAACCCCGAGCCCTGGCACGGCCTTTCCGGGAAGGCCCAATGCGAGCTCCCCCGGAGCAACAACAACTCAGACATAGGCCGACAACTAACCGAGGCCGCCTGCAGGTACTGCACAACAGCAGACTTGGCAAACAGCAACGGACAAAAGGGGAAAGACAAACGAAGAGCAAGGGCCCAAGCAGATTCCAAGGAAGAAGACAGCACCAACTGACGACACGCGAGGCGAGAAGCATAGAACCATGAAACCGCATCACGCAGGATGGGTGTGAAGAACTTCAACAAAGCAACCGACGCCTGCACCGCAGAGGTCGCAGCGCACCAGACCCGGCAGCGGCCCCAAGCGCCCCCAAATCCAACTCAAGCCAATCCGAGGACAACTCGAGGAGGGAAAAGAAATGCAGGGCCGAAGCAAGCAGGCCACAAGTCGCAGGAATGGTCGAACAAATGGCTGTTAGAGTTTAATCCAAGCAAATGTAATGTAATGAAGATAGGGGTAGGAAGCAGGAGACCAGATACAAGGTATCACTTGGGAGATGAAATACTTCAAGAGTCCGAGAGAGAGAAAGACCTGGGGGTTGATATCACGCCAGACCTGTCCCCTGATGCTCATATCAAGAGGATAACAGCAGCAGCATATGCCAGGTTGGCTAACATAAGAACGGCCTTTAGAAACTTGTGTAAGGAATCTTTCAGAACATTATATACCACATATGTCAGACCAATCCTGGAGTATGCGGCACCAGCATGGAGTCCATATCTAGTCAAGCATAAGACTAAAATGGAAAAGATTCAAAGGTTTGCCACCAGACTAGTACCCGAGCTGAGAGGTATGAGCTACGAGGAGAGACTACGGGAATTAAACCTCACTTCGTTGGAAGTGAGAGTTAGGGGGGGACATGATCACCACATTCAAGATCCTCAAGGGAATTGACAGGGTTGATAAAGACAGGCTGTTTAACACAAGGGGCACACGCTCTAGGGGACACAGGTGGAAACTGAGTGCCCAAATGAGCCACAGAGATATTAGAAAGAACTTTTTTAGTGTCAGAGTGGTTGACAAATGGAATGCATTAGGAAGTGATGTGGTGGAGGCTGACTCCATACACAGTTTCAAGTGTAGATATGATAGAGCCCAATAGGCTCAGGAACCTGTACACCTGTTGATTGACAGTTGAGAGGCGGGAAAAAAGAGCCAGAGCTCAACCCCCGCAAGCACAACTAGGTGAGTACAACTAGGTGAGTACACACACACAGACACACACACACACAGACACAGACACAGACACAGACACAGACACAGACACAGACACAGACACACACACACACAGTGTTCCCACAGGACTATTATGTTATGAGGAAAGAGAGGGAAGGAAGAGGTGGGGGTGGTGTAGCTCTGCTGGTAAGAAAAGGCTGGGATTTTGAGGAGATGGATATTCAGGGCTGTGAAGGTTTCAGTGACTACATAGCAGGTACTGTAACAAATGGAGGGAAAAAAATTATAGTCGCAGTCATATATAATCCACCACCAAATGACAGAAGACCTAGACAGGAATATGATAGAAACAACATGGCCACCATTAACATAATAGAAAGAGCAGCTTCTGTTGCTAGCAGGAATGGATATGGATTACTAATTATGGGAGACTTCAACCATGGGAAGATAGATTGGAAGAACAGAGACCCGCATGGAGGACCAGAAACATGGAGAGCTAAGCTGCTGGACGTGGCAACAAGAAACTTTCTAAGCCAGCACACCAAAGAACCAACAAGAATGAGAGGAGAAGATGAACCAGCAATGCTTGATTTGATATTTACCCTAAATGAATGGGATATAAGGGAAGTTAAGATGGAAGCGCCCTTGGGAATGAGTGACCACAGTGTATTGAACTTTGAGTACTTGGTAGAGCTAGGACTTATCTCCCCCAAAAAAGAACAAGGAATCAAAAGGCTGGCATACCGAAAGGGGAATTATGAACAGATGAGAAGTTTCCTAAGTGAAATACCTTGGGACACAAACCTCAGAGACAAGTCTGTACAGGGTATGATGGACTATGTTACCCAAAAGTGTCAGGAGGCAGTAAACAGGTTCATCCCGGCCCAAAGGGAAAAATCCGAGAAGCAACAGAAGAATCCATGGTATAATAGGGCATGTATCGAAGCGAAGAAACTGAACAAAAAGGCGTGGAGGAACTTCCGGAATAACAGAACACCAGAAAGCAGAGAGAGATACCAGAGAACCAGGAATGAGTACGTCAGGGTGAGAAGAGAAGCAGAGAAAAATTTTGAAAATGATATAGCAAACAAAGCCAAGACTGAACCAAAGCTACTCCAAAGTCACATCAGAAGGAAAACAACAGTAAAAGAACAGGTACTGAAACTTAGAACAGGCGAGGACAGGTATACAGAGAATGACAGAGAGGTGTGTGAGGAACTCAACAAGAGGTTCCAGGAGGTCTTCACAATAGAACAGGGTGAGGTCACTGTGCTAGGAGAAAGGGAGGTAAACCAGGCGGCCTTGGAGGAGTTCGAAATTACGAGAGAGGAGGTCAAGAGACACCTGCTGGATCTGGATGTTAGAAAGGCTGTTGGTCCAGATGGGATCTCACCATGGGTACTGAAAGAGTGTGCAGAGGCACTTTGCTTGCCACTCTCCATAGTGTATAGTAAGTCACTAGAGACGGGAGACCTACCAGAAATATGGAAGACGGCGAATGTGGTCCCAATATACAAAAAGGGCGACAGACAAGAGGCACTGAACTACAGGCCAGTGTCCTTGACTTGTATACCATGCAAGGTGATGGAGAAGATCGTGAGAAAAAACCTGGTAACACATCTGGAGAGAAGGGACTTCGTGACAAATCGCCAACATGGATTCAGGGAGGGTAAATCTTGCCTTACAGGCTTGATAGAATTCTACGATCAGGTGACACAGATTAAGCAAGAAAGAGAGGGCTGGGCGGACTGCATTTTCTTGGATTGTCGGAAAGCCTTTGACACAGTACCGCATAAGAGGCTGGTACATAAGCTGGAGAGACAGGCAGGTGTAGCTGGTAAGGTGCTCCAGTGGATAAGGGAGTATCTAAGCAATAGGAAGCAAGAGAGTTACGGTGAGGGGTGAGACCTCTGATTGGCGTGAAGTCACCAGTGGAGTCCCACAGGGCTCTGTACTCGGTCCTATCTTGTTTCTGATATATGTAAATGATCTCCCGGAGGGTATCGATTCATTTCTCTCAATGTTTGCGGACGATGCTAAAATTATGAGAAGGATTAAAACAGAAGAGGACTGTTTGAGGCTTCAAGAAGACCTAGACAAGCTGAAGGAATGGTCGAACAAATGGTTGTTAGAGTTTAACCCAACCAAATGTAATGTAATGAAGATAGGTGTAGGGAGCAGGAGGCCAGATACAAGGTAACATCTGGGAGAGGAAATTCTTCAGGAGTCAGAGAAGGAAAAAGACTTGGGGGTTGATATCACGCCAGACCTGTCTCCTGCAGCACATATCAAGCGGATAACATCAGCGGCATATGCCAGGCTGGCCAACATACGAACGGCATTCAGAAACTTGTGTAAAGAATCATTCAGAACTTTGTATACCACATATGTCAGGCCAATCCTGGAGTATGCAGCCCCAGCATGGATTCCATATCTAATCAAGGATAAGACTAAACTGGAAAAGGTTCAAAGGTTTGCCACCAGACTAGTACCCGAGCTGAGGGGTATGAGCTACGAGGAGAGACTACGGGAATTAAACCTCACTTCGCTGGAAGACAGAAGAGTTAGGGGGGACATGATCACCACATTCAAGATTCTGAAGGGGATTGATAGGGTAGATAAAGACAGTCTATTTAACACAAGGGGACACAGGTGGAAACTGAGTGCCCAAATGAGCCACAGAGATATTAGAAAGAACTTTTTTAGTGTCAGAGTGGTTGACAAATGGAATGCATTAGGGGGTGATGTGGTGGAGGCTGGCTCCATACACAGTTTCAAGTGTAGATATGACAGAGCCCGATAGGCTCAGGAATCTGTACACCTGTTGATTAACGGTTGAGAGGCGGGACCAAAGAGCCAGAGCTCAACCCCTGCAAACACAACTAGGTGAGTACAACTAGGTGAGTACACACACAGACACACACAGTATGGTTTTCGATCTGGAAGATCCTGTGTATCGAATTTACTCAGTTTCTATGATCGAGCCACAGAGATATTACAGGAAAGAGATGGTTGGGTTGACTGCATCTATCTGGACCTAAAAAAGGCTTTCGACAGAGTTCCACATAAGAGGTTGTTCTGGAAACTGGAAAATATTGGAGGGGTGACAGGTAAGCTTCTATCATGGATGAAAAATTTTCTGACTGATAGAAAAATGAGGGCAGTAATCAGAGGCAATGTATCAGAATGGAGAAATGTCACAAGTGGAGTACCACAGGGTTCAGTTCTTGCACCAGTGATGTTTATTGTGTACATAAATGATCTACCAGTTGGTATACAGAATTATATGAACATGTTTGCTGATGATGCTAAGATAATAGGAAGGATAAGAAATTTAGATGACTGTCATGCCCTTCAAGAAGACCTGGACAAAATAAGTATATGGAGCACCACTTGGCAAATGGAATTTAATGTTAATAAATGTCATGTTATGGAATGTGGAATAGGAGAACATAGACCCCACACAACCTATATATTATGTGAGAAATCTTTAAAGAATTCTGATAAAGAAAGAGATCTAGGAGTGGTTCTAGATAGAAAACTATCACCTGAGGACCACATAAAGAATATTGTGCAAGGAGCCTATGCTATGCTTTCTAACTTCAGAATTGCATTTAAATACATGGATGGCGATATACTAAAGAAATTGTTCATGACTTTTGTTAGGCCAAAGCTAGAATATGCAGCTGTTGTGTGGAGCCCATATCTTAAGAAGCACATCAACAAACTGGAAAAGGTGCAAAGACATGCTACTAAGTGGCTCCCAGAACTGAAGGGCAAGAGCTACGAGGAGAGGTTAGAAGCATTAAATATGCCAAAACTAGAAGACAGAAGAAAAAGAGGTGATATGATCACTACATACAAAATAGTTACAGGAATTGATAAAATCGACAGGGAAGACTTCCTGAGACCTGGAATTTCAAGAACAAGAGGTCATAGATTTAAACTAGCTAAACACAGATGCCGAAGAAATATAAGAAAATTCACCTTCGCAAATAGAGTGGTAGACGGTTGGAACAAGTTAAGTGAGAAGGTGGTGGAGGCCAAGACCGTCAGTAGTTTCAAAGCGTTATATGACAAAGAGTGCTGGGAAGACGGGACACCACGAGCGTAGCTCTCATCCTGTAACTACACTTAGGTAATTACACTTAGGTAATTACTCCCCAACCCTGGGAACCTCACCCTGAGGGCCTAGGGCCGAGCTGTTCTCCTGACCTCCCACCTCTAAAGAAAAGGCGGGAGCAGCCGAAAAAGCAGGAATGAAGGGGGTCCACTGGTCAGACTCAGAAGCTCCGGCAGAAGGACCAGGCTCGAATGCCTCCGTCGCAGCCCCTGAAGGGGACACCCCCGAGACCGCCTGTGTCTCCAAACCAACTAAACCCCGTCCCAATTCCGAAACCCTCAGACATTTCGGAGCCGGAAACAAGGGAAAGGGGGTACCGAATGAACGACAGAAGGGGAAGAACTAGGAGGGGCGGACGGAACCAGAGCTGAAGCGACTCCCACCCCCCACGTTCGGGTCCCTAAAACTAAAACGGGGCAGTCTCGGGGCATCTGAGGCAGCAACCTTAATCTGGCATGCAACGCCTCAGCTGCCTGCACCTGCGTATAGGGCCCAGTAGCCAGGGTGAACTGGAGTACGTACAGACAACACACGTCGCACGACTCCGGGGCAAAACAATCACCGACCCAACAGGCAGCATAGCGGAGGCAAAACCGGTGAGTGTCCCCCAGAGACAAGGGAACAGAGCAACCTTCAAACTCGCAAGAAGCGAGGGGTGGACTCAGGGGGTCACATCCATTGGACCATGTAACCCCCGTGGAGTTTCCCAGGGCATTTAGCCTTGGATACACGCTAAGGGAAGCCCAGGCAGGGTACTGCGAACCGGTGCCCAATCTACCAACAAAACTTCTATAGCTGAACCCCCTGGATGTGTACACTCATGGGGGGGGGGGGCCAAGGTGGGGTTGGACCAACAAAACTTCTATATCTGAACCCCCTGGACGTGTACACTCATGGGAGCCAAGGCGGGGTTGGACCACCAAAACAAGGTAGATGGATACAATAACCCCAAGAACAGAGAAGGGAGACACAAGGGCAGACCACCCCCCCCCCACCAGGCGGGAAAACAAAAACAAAAGAAAAACCCCGCAAGAGGACAATGTACCAAGGCGGAACAGAGCCGGCCGCTGTTATTGGGGAAAAGTAGCTGTGCAGTACCCTGCGCCCCTGCCATTGACAAAAACTACCCCTACCCAGAGACAAGCAAAGGCAAGAAAAAACCCCAGCTGACCCCATGGGCGGCGAAATACCGAGCAGTAAACAGCACAGCGGAGGTAGATCCTGAGGCAACTTGTGGAAGGTGGCCCCAAGCCCCAAGGGCAGTACTTACAGGGCACCTAGGGAAGGAAACCCTAGGCACATGCAGCCTGAGTACCGTAGAGTATCACTCCTGGCCCATGTACCACCGGAAGGGACAGCTCACACCACACGGCACAGAACTGAAACAAAACACCGAAGCCAGAGGCATGACCGCACCAGACTCCCATCAGCCACGAACTGAAGGGTGGATCACCGGTGGTTAGGTCTGGGGCTCACCCTTTCCCTTCTTGGGAAGGGGGGTTTGCGCAGAAAGCGGTGCAGCAACGTGATGACGTCATGCTCGTTTGCTAGTTTTCGTTTGGGGAGTTCTGTCCACTAGTTCGTTCAATCGCAATAATTTTACCAGACTAGGGGTTTGTTTGGTGCTCCTACCTTTCTGGGTGTCTATCCCGGTCGATAGCAGACATAGAATGCTCCCAATAATAAAAGGGGGGTCTCTATAGGCCATTGCTCCTCGTGCCTCTCTAAAGGGGGCCAGGTTCTGGGTCGTTGTTCCCGGTAGGCAAGAACTCCATACATTGACTGATGCCAAAAAGTCATACATATCCAATCAGCCTGGATAGCTCCGGGGAGCCGACGGGGTTTCCCCCAGAAAATAGTAGTTAATAATAATTGATTGATTGACAGTCGAGAGGCAGGCCAAAAGAGCAAAGCTCAACCCCCTGCAAGCACAATTAGGTGAATACACTCCAAGATGACCCGACATAGTGCAGGGAAAGAAGCCTGCCCAGCGAGACCCGAACCCCCCGAAGGAGGAGGAGCTGCCCAATGCCACCACAGGCTGGAGGATACAACCCAAATCACCCACGAATAGTCGGACCAAGCGTGAGCAAACAACGTGAGCCTCCCCCCCTATCGTTCCCATCAACGGGGCAAACCACAAAAGGGCCAACACCCCTTACGAGAAGCTGGCTGACAAATGGAGCGATCATTGCACCAACCAAATGACGCCAGCTCCGAAGGAAGCACCGCCTCAGAAGCTGGTACCAATGGCCCACCCCGATCAGAGGAACCCCAAGCCCTGGCAAGACCCTTCCGAGAAGGCCGAGAACGGCCACCCCGAAGAACCAACACGTCCGACATAGGACAACAACCAGATGAAGTTGCCTGCAAAAAGTGCGTGACAGCAGTCTCCACATACAGCAATAGACAAAACGGTGACGAAAACCTAAGAGCCAGGGCACAAGCGGATTCCAAAGAGAGTGAGCACAGCCTAATGGCACGCGAGGTAAGAAGCAAAGAATACACACACCACCACCTTGAGAATTGGCGCAAAAAGCTTCAACAAAGCGGCCGACGCCCTAACCACAGGCCAGCGTACCAGACGAAGGCCCGGCACAAAATGTCTCCACATCCTCCTCAAGCCAGTTCGAGGACAACTCGACAACTTGTGTTGGCTGCAAAAGTCCAACATTCCAAGGAAGCACAGGGGCGAACAAGCACGCATTAAAGTGCTCAAACTCGCCCCCCAGGTAAACCTGCAGGATGAATCCATCACAGAGGAAGAATGGGTCATGCAGGAGGTACACAGCAACCGCCTCCCAAACCTCTCTAGGTGCGAGAAACAGAGGAGGACCAAGGAACCCGAGGAACCCTTGAGAACCGAACCCAGAGAGGAGCCGACCCCAACTCATACTCATACAGGGAAGGGGGGTAAGAAAACCCCTTCCCCTGCAGCAACAAGACCGGCAAAGAAGACACCAAAACCCAAGCAGGGTCAAAGGGGGCCCAAAGCCCCCAGGTCAACTCCTACTCAGCCCTGGGATCCTCCAAACCAGGACCCAGGGCAGAGCAGTCCTTCATACCCTCTACCCCTGAAGAAGACAGAATTCAGGAGTAAGGCAGAAAAGAAGGGGGGCCTGCTGGTGGGACTTAGAAGCCTTGGCAGGAGGAACCAGCTCGAATGCCTCAGTCCCCAACCCGAATGGGGCAGCCTCTGAAGCTGTCAGTCTCTCATTGCCAACTAAACCCTGCCCCGACTCCAAAACCCTCAGACATTTAGGAGTCGGGAGCAGGGAGGGGGAGCAGGACCAGGAAGTGTGGACGGAACAAAAGTCGAGCCGATTAACGCCCCCAAAGTCCAGGTCCCTATAACCAAAACGGGGCATCCGGGTGGGCAATCAACCTAGCCTACACACAGAAATCACAATTGCGTGATGCATCAAATGAACAAATCCACAAGGGCCATGACAAGGATTCGAACCTGCGTCATGGCCCGCAGGTTCGGGCCGTGACGCAGGTTCCATGTCGTACCTCAGTCGATTAAGGCAGCGTCTGGGATGCTC
Organism: Procambarus clarkii; assembly: GCF_040958095.1. Taxonomy (NCBI): domain Eukaryota; kingdom Metazoa; phylum Arthropoda; class Malacostraca; order Decapoda; family Cambaridae; genus Procambarus; species Procambarus clarkii. The sequence continues at coordinate 21,477,451 of NC_091197.1, read as the reverse complement.
TCGGACGCAGGTTCGAATCCTCGTCACGGCCCTTGTGGATTTGTTCAACCTACCCTGATGCAGCAACCTAAACATAGCATGCAATGCAGAAGCCACCTGCATTGCATGCAGGCAGCTTCACCCAGTCAATCATTTGTAGGTCTGTAATACAATCCACTTCAGCCTTTGTCAAGATTATCTTCCATGACACTGAGTCAGGGAAAGACTTAGGCCTTCTGATTATTCTTCTGTTGTTGTCTTTTGGTTTAAATATCTGCATGAACTGGTCACAGTTCATATTCTCTACATTTTTCATGTTATTCAGGTACTATACTCTGACTGTAGATTCCTGAATATCTATTGTTCTTAAATGTTCTGTAGGTGTGCTACCCAAATAATCCATAGTTTTTTTTCTGGGCTCCTGCAATATACCCTCTAAATTCAATATTTCCAGTGTTTTGGCTCTGTCCCACTACTCTGGGTGCATCCACTGGAAGTTTTCACATTTTTCCAAGTATATTTTTCCAAGGCCCTATTCAGTTTCCCTATGATTTTATCTTGCTGGATAACAACTATGTGGGCTTCTGGGTCAATTGAATTATGCCCTAATTTTTCAGATGGGTTTTCCAGTGTCCCAGGTACATGTCCCCAAGACTTGTTCCAGCTTTCCAAGAAAGACAGGCAAATACAGATGACAATTATAAGATTGCCACACAATAATCCTAGAGAAAACTACTTTCTGTGGCATGCCCTACTCACACAGAAGATGAAGTCTTTGTTTTAGCTCGTATTCATCTCGGTCAGTCAGTCATTAATAATGAATCAGGATCTAGGGGTGTACTTTAGCAGTAATTGGTTTGAACCTGAACAAGACTCAAGGTTGTGATCGGACACATCTTGGAGCAGTACCCAAGATTCCTGGGTGGATGTCCTGGTTTCCAGGGGGTATTTCCTGAGGCTTTCTTCAAGCCACCGGGTATCTCCTGTTCACAAACATTTTGTAGATTCGTACAGTATCGGGTTCTTAATTTCTTCAGATGGGTTCCAATGTACCCCAGTTAGGCTTCTTAGGCCAGTGGAGATTTTTCCCAGCTCTCCTGGAGCTAACTCCATTTCCCTGAGTATGTGCCTTGAGTTTTTGGGTTGTTTGTGAATAGTTTTGAGTTTTGTTTGATATCAATTCATACAAAACATTTCTCTTGTGAGCATTTAGAATTTGTTATGACCTCTTGTCTTTTCTAGCAGGGGTTTACCCCTCAGTATAATTACAAGAGTACAGTATATGGCACCAATATACCGAAGAGACAAGAGCGCGACACTCAATGTCCCATCTTCCCAGCACTGTCATAACGCTTTTAAACTACAGATAGTTATGGCCTCCACCACCAACTCACTTAACTTGTTCCAACCATCCAGCATCTTTTTTGCAAATGTGAAGTGTGTGGGGTGTGTAAGACATGCTCAGCTTCCACACCTCCGAGGAACACAAGTCTTGTCCCTAGTCCGGGTAAATACTTTAAAATTTTAATCGTTTTCTGACTAATTTTTGTATTTAATGTTCGAGTATACTTTTGTCAGAAATTTATGTAGCTTTTATGTAGTAATATTGTGCTACTATATATTTCACAAACTTGTTAAAATGCTCACACACAGTATATAATTATATTCATTACAGTACACTAGCATTAATAAAAATAATAATTTGCATTATATATTAGCATATGTCCTGTGTAAATTACTAACATGACTAAGCACATATACACAACCCATAGCAAGTTTAACAGCCCTGTGGATAGGGAAATTTTTCTCTTGTCTCTTGTAAATATTATAAGAGATAGGGTAAGGGTCACAATTCTTCAAAAGTAAATGATGCAGCAACACTTACACAAGTTTGTAATTCAAGTAATAATGAACTTACTGATAATAAGCATGCTGGCTTGCCATGAGGACCCGAGCAAACATGGTGTGCACCTCGACTGGTGGGAGAAGTAACCGGCATGCTCCTGACAGTAACGCATACCCCTTCACTGCAAGACTCACTTGGGAGGTACTGTCGCTCTTTTCTAGTAACTGATTATATTCTTTCAGAAAATACTGTTGAAAAAAGAAAAAAAAAGGGATAAATGTAATGAAATACCTCTTCCTGGTAGAACTCCAGTTGCTTCCTGTAGAGCTCTGGATGAGATTGCTCCTATCTACCAGGTCACATATCAGTCGTGGGAGTTCTGTTTGGCCTACTGGGGACCAGAGCCAAAACCTTGTTTCCCCTCTCACAAAGACAGAGCACGGGACATTCTGCCACAGCAACAAGAAAGCATTCAGAAGGTTAGTTACCCTTAAAAATAACTGCAAGGTTCACAAGAACCAAAGCCTCAAAGATGCCAAACAACTCAAACAATTCAAACAAAACAATCGAATCGCTGAAAACTACCTCAAACCCTTAGTACCGCCAAACCCCCACCAGGGGAGCCCAGAATCCCCCAGCCCTCTGTCAACTCTCCCAAATAAGTTCTGGAGCAGATAAACCCCACAAACTTCAATGTCTATCTGAAAGAAAGGGTGTCAGTGAGCCACCGGAGCTCTACAGAAAGAGGCATTTCATTACATTCAATGCTGGTTTTCCGGAGGAGCCCCATAGTGGCTTTTTTTAAGTTAATTGAACTTGGAGAAGAAAATAAGGGACTTAGTATCTGTTGCCTCATCCTCCCTAATAAGGTAAAGTAGAGTTACCAGGACGAGAAACACGGCCCAAAGCAACACAAAGATGAGTCCCAAGGATGCTGACCAAATACCAAACTGCCATAACCCTGCACAACCATCAAAACCCTCATCCCTGAATAGCAACTCAGAATACTAGTACGTTAGAAAACACTGCCGTCAGTACAGTGTAATTCAAGAACCATAGCCGTAAGAGCAGACCATAAGCTAGTTAAACTTAACATTTGAGACAATTTGAAAAATGTGATCCTTAGAACAAGGGACAAAGGAAATGGAATAATAACCCACAAAATGTTCACCGACGTTTTATCAATGGCATGAAGTTAGCAGCAAAGAGCTGCTACCGGACACAACGAATGCCATACTCCTGACCAGACCAACAAAGCATCACCATAGGACCCCACCAGAATCCCACCAACCTGTTCTCCAGCAAAATAAAAGAGGAAACAGCTGCAGACAAAAACCACACTCACCAGGGCCAAAAGAGCAAAATACTCACTATGAGAGAAGAGCATAAAGTTCTTCGACCTGACATCCAGAGGAGAGAGCCACCAGGAACACCGCCCTGAGAAAGATAACCCATACCTAAGGGGAACCGTAAATCCAAGAGAGGAGCCAGATAGTTAACATGCATGTGAAGCATATACCAAAAAGGAACAATACTCGAGCAAATTTGCCCAACAGGACAAAGTTCAAGGATAGCTGGCACTTAGCACAGAAGAACAGAGACCTGCCACTACCGATGTGACATTAGAGCAATACAACGAAGTTCAAAGCACCACATCAGCGACAGAATTGACTTGAGTTGGCAGAGGGTTGGGGTTCCGGGCCCCATAGTGGTGGTACTAAGGGTTCGAGTTAGTTTAGAGCGATTTTATCCTTTTGTTCTAAATGTTTCGGGAGGAGTTTTGCATTTTCGATGCTTCCATTCCTGTTAACCTTGAAGTGTGTGTAATACAGTGGGGCCTCGACTTACGATGGCAATCCATTCCCAGAGACGGATCGTAAGTCGAAATATCGTAAGTCGAAGAGATTTTTCCCATAAGAAATAAAGGGAATTGAATTAATCCGTTCCCCACCCTCCAAAATATTAACTTACAAATACATTTTATACTGAATACAATGTTTTTTTCTAACTACAATACAGGACATAAGTTTATCTTACCTTTATGGAGGTTTCTTGATGGCGTATGGAAGATGGTGATGAGGGGGGGGGAGGAGAGGTGTTACTGTTTGGAAGGGGAGTCCCCTTCACATCAGGCAGTGATGACTTTTCTGGGGTAAACTCTCTCTTACGTTTTGTCTGCATACTACTAAGACCTGGTTGTGATTCACTGCTTGTTGTCTCACTAAAAATCTTTCCAGAGATTTTTGTTTTTCCATATGTTTTAATTTTTGTCTGTAGCGAGGCATCACTGTCATTAAAAAGGTTAAGGCAACAACCTACTGCACCGTGATTTGGGCGAGTTGTTTCAGCAAAAGTTTGCAATTCTTCCCATGCTGCACGCGTTTTCTTAATTAATGAGGAAGGGACATTCTGTATTGTCTCCTCCTCCCCTGAAAAAATTTCCTCAGCTGTCTCTTGTTGCTGCTCCTTGTGAAGTTCTTCAGTGGTCAGTTCTTTGCTGTGTTCCTCCACCAGCTCGCAACATACAATACTCAGAACACTATGAATGCCACTTCTTTTTCTAAATTTCTCAAACCATTCCCTGCTCGCCTTATCTTGAGGTTATCTTGAGATGATTTCGGGGCTTTTTAGTGTCCCCGTGGCCCGGTCCTCGACCAGGCCTCCACCCCCAGCAAGCAGCCCATGACAACTGACTAACACCCAGGTACCTACTTTACTGCTAGGTAACAGGGGTATAGGGTGAAAGAAACTCTGCCCATTGTTTCTCGCCGGCGCCTGGGATCGAACCCAGGACCACAGGATCACAAGTCCAGTGTGCTGTCCGCTCGGCCGACCGGCTCCCCTTAAACTCTTTCGCATTTGCATTACTCGTTCCAGGGGTTTTCTTTAAAAGGTCTTCATGCAATTTTCTTCCCTTTTCACAAATGATGGCCTCAAACTCTATCATAGATAGAGTTTCTCTATCTCAAACAACATAGAGCATATAGAGGTGTCTAGAGATGAAGTGGAAAATATGCTGAAGGAGCTAATTAAGAACAAAGCAGTTGGTCCAGATGGAGTTTCACCATGGGTTCTGAGAGAATGTGAATCTGAGCTTAGCATTCCACTTCACCTGATCTTTCAGGCATCCCTGTGTACAGGAATCGTAGCAGACGTGTGGAAACAGGCCATCTTAGTTCCAACCTACAAAAGTGGCAGCAGGGAAGACCCCCTCAATAATAGACCTGTATCATTGACAAGTTAGTGAATGTATTGGAAAAACTAATCAAAACTAAATGGGTAGAACACCTGGAGAGAAATGATATAATATCAGACAGACAGTATTGTTTTCGATCTGGAAGATCCTGTGTATCGAATTTACTCAGTTTCTATGATCGAGCCACAGAGATTTTACAGGAAAGAGATGGTTGGGTTGCCTGCATCTATCTGGACCTATAACAGGCTTTCAACAGAGTTCCACATAAGAGGGTATTCTGGAAACTAGAAAATATTGGAGAGGTGACAGGTAAGCTTCTAAAATAAATGAAAAATGAAAAATTTTCTGACATAGAAAAATGAGGGCAGTAATCAGAGGCAATGTATCGGACTGGAGAAATATCACGAGTGGAGTACCACGGGGTTCAGTTCTTGTACCAGTGATGTTTATTGTCAACATAAATGATCTACCAGTTGGTATACAGAATTATATGAACATGTTTGCTGATGATGCTAAGATAATAGGAAGGATAAGAAACTTAGATGATTGCCAAGTCCTTCAAGATGACCTGGACAAAATAAGTATAAGGAGCACTACTTGGCAAATGGAATTTAATGTTAATAAATGCTATGTTATGGAATGTGGAAAAGGAGAACATAGACCACACACAACCTAGATATTATGTGAGAAATCTTTAAAGAATTCTGATAAAGAGAGAGATTTAGGGGTGGTTCTAGATAGAAAATTATCACCCGAGGACCACATAAGGAACGTTGTGCGAGGAGCCTATGCCAAACTTTTTAACTTCAGAATTGCTTTTAAATACATGGATGGGGATATACTAAAGAAATTGTTCATGACTTGCTAGGCCAAAGCTGGAATATGCAGAGGTTGTGTAGTGCCCATATCTTAAGAAGCACATCAACAAACTGGAAAAGGTGCAAAGACATGCTAATAAGTGTCTCCCAGAACAGAAGGGCAAGAGCTACGAGGAGAGGTTAGAGGCATTAAATATGCCAAAACTATTAGACAGAAGAAAAAGAGGTGATATGATCAATCACTACGTACAAAATAGTAACAGGAAATGATAAAATCAATAGGGAAGATTTCCTGAGACCTAGAACTTCAAGAGCAAGAGGTCATAGACTTAAACTAGCTAAACACAGATGCCGAAGAAATATAAGAAAATTCACTTTCACAGACAGAGTGGTAGACGGTTGGAGCAAGTTAAACGGGGGATGGTGGTGGAGGCCAAGACCGTGAGTAGTTTCAAAGCATTATATGACAAAGAGTGCTGGGAAGACGGGACACCACGAGCGTAGCTCTCATCCTGTAACTACACTTAGGTAATTACACACACATATGCACACACAGTGTACACATGTACATGTACATATGTGTACACACACATACACGTGAAAAGAAAAATACAAGCCGCTGACCAGTGGGCAGAGAGTACAACGCCGTCCAGGCGAAGATGGCACAAAACTACATCAAAAGGTCCACCTCGACGACAAAACCCAAGCCCCGGCATGACCACAACACGTGCCAAGATCCCCAAAAATCAGCCTGAAGGCCAGGAAGACCCAGGAACCCCAGAAGGCAGAACTGGGGCAGAACAGAAGTTTCCTCACACATGAGGAAACAAAACCCACTGAATCCACAAAGGGGGCACAAGAGGAAGAAACCTCCGGAACAAAACCAAAGAACCCAAAGGAACCCGGAATCGAACCCGGGGGGAGCCCAAACCACCACATTTGCCGGCAGAAATACATCACAGAGGCAAAGCACAGCCCCCAGACAGAACCCCCGGGGAAAGGGCCAAATCAGATCAAAAACCAAGGGACAAGGTGTGGGAGCAAGCATAGCAGTGACAGGGACACTGAGCCCAAACCTAGGACCCAGACAGAAAACAGAAAACCCGGTGTAAAACCCAACACCCAAACGTTCCCAGAAGAACAGAAGATGGGCAGAAAACACCAGAAAAACAAAGAAACAACAACAGAAGAATAAAACCCCTGAAAGAGGTGAAAAACTCACCCTAGATGCTGGCTCGCACACCCAGGCGCACGTAAACAAACTGCCGCGCCGCCCTGGTGGCCACGCCAGGAAACCGGCAGAAGAAAATGGCCACCAGAACAGGGTGCCGTAACCGACGCAAAAGATACGAAAACATGCCAGCAAAAGTGGGAAGCAAGAAGACTGGATGGGCAAAAAACTCCGCACATAAGCAGAAAACCCAGGCAGGGGCAAACAGCCCCAGAACTGCTAGCAGGCATCCCCCACAGCCCCGGGAACCCACAAATGAGGCCCTGGGGCAGTGCCGTCCTCCAAGCCCTTCGCCCTTAAAGAAAAGGAAGAGTCCATGGAAAAGGCAGCAAGAAAGGGCAGCTGGTAAGACCCAGAAGCCTTGGCAGGAGGAACAGGCTCGAAAACCTGTCCGAGAGGGAAACCAACCTAGCTCGTTGCAGCAACCTAACCTAGCTTGCAACACAGATGCCGCCTGTACTCCGAACAGTAATAACATCAGGAGAGTACTAGAGAACAAGCAGAGAATACCTCTCCGGGTCAAGGTGTCAGTGACCCAACAGGCAACATGACGGAGGTAAAGTGGCGACTGTCACGCAGAGACAATGGAACAGCAACCAACGAACCCACACAAGACGGGTTGGAACCCGAAAGACACATTCAATGGTCCACCGAGCCCCGACAGGGTTTTCCAGGGCCCGTAGGGTAACAACTACGGGAAGCCCAGGCAAGGAGCTGCTAACCGGTTAAAACCCAAAACTAACAAGGGGGTAGAGGACAAAACTGAAAACCCCTGCAACGGGTACAATCACAGGGGCCTAGCAGAGTAGCAGAGGGCCAACAAACACTACCAGTGGAACTATAGCCACAATAGGCAGACCCCCACCAGGAAAATTAAAATAAAAACAAAAGAAAAACCCCGCAAAAGTACACCGTCTCCAGAGGCAACAGGAACCGGTCGCCACTTAGGTGGCAGGTCACGCAACACCTTGACACCCTAACCAGCACAATACCAGTCCCTACCCAACACCAAACAAGGGCCCCAAGCCCCAGTTGGCCCAAAGGGCGAAGCAAATGCAGAGGAGCAGCAAGAACCTCTACGGGAATGGTTCCTGAACTTCCCAGGGAAGATAACCCTGTCACGCAGGGGCAGTACTCACAGGGCACTTAAGGAAGGAAGCCCCTAAGCACATGCAGCCCCGGTACTGACGAGGAACACGTGGCTACCGCACAACACACGGCAGTGAACGCCACGAAAGGCAAACACCGCCTAGGAAACCGAGGCCAGAGAAGCATCTGTCCCAGTTGACATTAGCTTACGAACTGATGCTAAGCAGCCGGCGTGGTGTGGTCCAGGTGTCCCCCCCTACCCCTCTCGGGGCGGGGAGGGCTGCGCGGACAATCGGCGCGGCAGTGAAGTGTGATGTTTGCTCGTTTCCTTGGGATTGTAGGGAGTTTCTACCTCTCTGTTCGTTTTTTTTTTTATTTAGTTTCTTACCATGTGGGGTTTGTTTTGTTATGCCTACCTTTCTGGGTGCCTAACCCCGGTCGATAGCAGATAAGGAAAACCCCAACCACAATGGGGTTTTCCAGGGCCATTGCTCCCTGAAACCTATCTGAAGAGGCCAGGTTCTGGCGCTGGTCCCTGGTAGGTCTAAACTCCTTAGCTAATGTCCCAGTCTAATATAACATACATTAGCCCGATAAGCTCCAGGGAGCCGTAGGGGCTCCCCAAAGAAAATTTAATTGTACTTACCAATGATGTAAATGAGCCAACAATATGAGCGATGATGTCACACCCTGCATGCTCGCTCATGCAAGGTGCGTCCCAGAGAGGACGCGCGCAGTCTTCAAGCACCCAGAGTTACCACGAATTTATCTTCGCGGCATTATTTACAGTGTCTAGGCATATTTTATCAAATTTTTTTCACTAATTGTGTTGCATATAATGTTACTTGATGTTCAATGATAATTGAACTTGCATACATTGAGTATACACATGCGCACACAAATGTTTTCAATTACGCCATATATAATATATATTCTTATTTTTCATTATTATATTTACACACATCCATTCACTATTTACAAGTTTTTGCAACATTATTGCACATAACCATTCCATGTGCATATTGCACATTCCATTATTGCACAACATCCTCATACTCTAAATAAGCACAAGAACTGTGTAGTCATGAGGGTGGATTGGGATAGACACTGAGTGAGATGGCCCAGTGTGTGGATCGGGCCGCGGTTCTTGTGGTTAGGTATGGACCGGGCCGTGGGGACGTTGCTCCCCGGAATCTCCGCAAGATAATAAAGTGTCTGGTAATAAATAAAATAACCCAAACAAAGCCCTGCAAATAAGCAAGACACCTGCCCTTGCAACTCCCTCGGCCAGCACACAGTGGCAGGTTTGGCACCTCATGAAACCTAACAAGTCCCTAATCTTGATAAAGGTTAGGAGGGATAAAGAACAGGTAAGGGGGGAAAACAAAGTGGCATCCAGGAAGCTGCATCTCATAACATTTAACATTTTATTTTGGATAAATAGTCAAGAGACTTACAATAGAATGGAATTATCAGATTTTTCGTCATACCTTAAATATTTGTGTTCCTTTTTTTTTATCATCTCCAGCTTGAAGTTCCAACATATTTGCTATCACACAGACAAACGTGTCCATGGCAGGCAATGCAGCTTTATGGTCATCACGGTTTCTGGAGCCACACCACTTCATGAACCACGGAAACAAGGTATCATAATTACTGTACAGCTGAGTGGAAAATTTAGCTCCATGTGTGTGAACAAGTTCTAGGGCAGCTGAAACAAAAAATCATAAATATAAGCTACTGTATCAACACAAACAGTATCTTAATATAGGAAACCACCAACTTACATAATTTTAAAATGTGCATGTCTAGCTGCAAGATAATATTACTGTACAGTACTATCATCAAATAGGACAAGACAGCAGGACTCAAGTTGTTATACAAAAACAATGAGGTTTAAGCCTTATATAGATGATTATAATAAATTCTTTTCACATTACAATACTGAAATGCTGCCGGAGCACTCTGTACATATAAACTTTTAAATGACTTTCAGAGCTATCACATTCAGTTGTTCCTTAGGGAATAATCCTCTCTCATTCCATTGGAAAGGATCATAGACAGTGAGGAGCAGATAGACATTCTACCCAGGCACAGCAGGGATTTTTTTTTCAAAATGTCCTGGTGTTCCGGGAACCCTGGAAAAATGCTCAAACCCTGCTTATAATGACTACTAAAAGATTAATTCAGTCAGTCAGTCACTCGAAGCCCTCTTAGTTATAAGCAACATCACTGATTGCATAGCGGCCCTGTTGCCAGTTACCCAACCAGGCTGCTTCCCCAGAATGTGACAGGGAGGCAGTACCAACAACAAAACATTCCTTCACTCAAATCCTTTCACATTCTTCCCAACTGCTTAAAATACCATCATGCAAACCAAAATTCAGTTAAGTGGAGAAGAATTATGCTGTTAGTTATCACTTCAAGTATACATCTATGAAAATTGTCTTCACTATCAACTACTGAACTTTCCCAAAGATACTTTCTGAGGGGAGCCCTGCCAGCTTCCTGAAAGTTATCAAACTGACATTTGCCATATTAGTTTGGCGCCATCAGTCCTTGGAGTTCGTGTGCCTACCAGGGAACAGAACCTGGCCCCATCAGAGAGGTGAAGGGAGCAATGGCCATATGAGCTCTCTATATATAGAGTTTGTCATGTCTGCCATCAATCTAGGAGAGCACCCGGAAAGGTAGGCGAACCATTACAAACCTCTAACTGGTGAAAATTGCAAACTACATCCAAACAGAGCCAAAGAACTCCCTCCAATAGAAAACAATGAAACAAGCAACAGGTCATCCAACTAATGCTCCCGCACGTTAGTGCCTCACCCATCCCCCAGTGGGGAACCCCCACTCAAGCGAACAAGCCGCACCACCCTCAGATCGTCAACTAATGTGTCAAGTGTCGGAGGTCCTCTCTAGCCTCAAGCTTTGTCTGGCTTCGCATTTGTGGCTTTGCTGGCTCTGTGTGTGGTGGTCAGGTGTTCCTTCTCTACTGGGCTGCATGCGCCTAAGGTTCCCTTTCCTAGATACCCAGCAAGTACTTCCCTTGCGATTCAGGGTTACATTCCCTGGGTCATTCGGATCTCACTCCCGTTTAAGGCCTTCAATGCTTGGTGTTCTCACCCATGGGCTTCCTGTCTTGCCAGGGTAGGGAGTTGGTTTGTGCTGGGTGGGGTGCACTGCGGCCAGTGCAGCTTGCATTCAGCGGCAGCCAAGGTTTCTCTCTGGGGACTGGTTAGTCTGTGTGTGTTGCTTCAGGAGGCTTTTCCCCTGGACTCTACCTTTTCTTCAAGGGCTGGAAGGGTCTCGCAGGAGATACTCCTGCAAGACCCGGTTTACGCCTCATTGATGGATCCAGCTTTTTTTGAGTTCGGTTCTTCTTCCCACTATTGGGTGCATTATGAAGTTCCAGAGCCTTCCTGGCTGGCAAACTGCCCTTTCTTTTCCTTGGGAGTGTGATGTGGTTTTGCTGGACCCACATGCTTGAATGTTGCAGGGCTCCTCTTCGCCCCTGCACTTTCCCATGCTGTGGGACTTGAACAGATGCATGTTCAAATCCCCTCTCTTTCGACTGCCATGGTGGCGGGTGGCCATCAAACTCGGGGTCACTTGGCTTTGGTCTTGCTCTTCTTTGGCCTTCTCGAGCTGTCCTTGGATTGACTTTCAGAGGATGTGGAGGCGTTGAGTGGGGGGCCTTCGGCAGGGGTTCTTGTTTCAGCTACATAATTGAAGCTGTTAGCACCAGTACTTCAAGAAGCGGTTTCCATGTTTTTTGCCTCTCGCCTCTTGTGTCAAGCAAGCCGTCCTCGCTCTCTTTGGATTCTGCTTGGGCCCTGGCTTTGCAGTTCTCGTCTTCATTCTGTCCCCTGTTATTTCCAGAGGACTGTGTTACTCAGATTTTGTCGGTGGCTTCTACCAGTTGCTGTCCTGTTTCTGATTTGTTGGTACTCAGGGGGGGGGAAGGGAGCCAGTGCATCCTCCGGAACCGGTGGTCTTTCTGGTCGGCTTCATGCGTGGGTGTCGGGTGGGTGTGGTGGGTGTGGTGGGTGTCGGGTGTCAGGCATGGGTGTCAGATGTCACCGCGCCGATCGTCCGCGCAGCCCTCCTCGCCCCGAGAGGGGGAGGAAGGGAGCCCCGGACCTCACCGTGCCGGCTGCCTAGCATCCGTTCGGAAGCTAAGCTTCAACCAATGCAAAGAAAAACGCCGACCGGTGGGAGGGAGGGTTGCCAGGAAGCCTCTGGGACTCACCCAGAAAATGGCGTTTCATTACCTTCAACGCTGGTTTTCTGTCAGGAGCCCCTTCGGCTCCCTGGAGCTTCATACCCAAAGAGAAGAAAAAGAAAGAGCTGACCCGGGAGGCGGCCTCCACAAACTCCGCAATGCGAAGCCGAGACAACAAGCTGTAACCTGCAACCCAAGGTAACACCACCACACAGGAGCAGACGCGTGCATAAAGGACGGGCGGCCAGGAACCTGTGCGACCCTCAAATCCTCGCGCCCGAAATGAGCCCTAGACGTTACCAACACAGCAGTGAAAGCGGCAAACGTCCGAACAGCACGGGCGCAAGGATAGACCGCAGGCTGGAAGACCTAAAAACTCTGCGGACGACCTGGGAGACCCAAGCCCTGAAACAGGGAACGAGGGGAACCAGATCAACCCAAAGCGCATCCCCAGACACAGTACGCAGGTAACAGCAAAAAGGCTCAACCGGACAACACAGGACGCACCCTTGGCCGAACCAATCGAGCATCAATAACCCAAGGAACCCCCCGGTAGGCAGCCGTCTCGACCGTTGCCAGAATGACGAAGAAAGGCTGCAAATGTACAAACCTACCGCCAGTACCAAAGAGCAGAAACCTGAACCGAAGGGGCAACCACAAACTGAGGAGAAGATAAGAGGACACCCTGATCAAGGACCAGGACAGCTCAGGCGATGCATGAGCAGGCCGGAGGTGAAACAAAACACGAGAAAGCGTACAAAACGGGGCAGATGTGACGTCCACCCCGAACGCAAGCCGGAGCGTCTCCGCCAGCGCCGCACAAAATGATGGCGACAGTAAGAAACATCAAATAACTGTAGTCCTGAAAACCAAAGAAAGAACAAGACAACCCGATGCGGAAGAGAAGATAACCTACGAAGAGCAAGAAAAAGGTGCATAGAAATACCAGGAACATCATACTGTCGCCAAGACGAAGCTCGCAGGTGGGACACCATCAACAAAGCCACCTGATCACCACAGAGATGGTGATACCCGCGTCAAAATACCAGACACGAAGAGCCGAGGAGAAGGCCGGACCAGTCACATACAGGACCGGTCTGACCTGCCGAAAGAGACGGAGCCGCGGGAAAATGCCCCAGGTTCGGACACCTTACAAGCATCGTCTGAAAATATAGCTGGGCCGGCCACCAAGGGACCATGAGGACTACTCTCTAGGGAATGGGCTCCAACCGAGCCAGAACCCGAAGCAACAGCTGGACTGGGAGAAGAGGAACAGGTACCCCCACCTCGACCAGTCCTGCCGAAGGGACCAGCGCCAGAACCTGGCCCCTTCAGAGAGGTTTCAGGGAGCAATGGCCCTGGAGCAAAACCCCCTTGTGGTTGGGGTTTTCCTTATCTGCCATCGACCGGGGTTAGGCACCCAGAAAGGTAGGCATAACAAAACAAACCCCCACATGGTAAAAAACTAAAACAAAAAACCAAACAGAGAGGTAGAAACTCCCTACAATCCCAAGGAAACGAGCAAACAAGCAAACATCACACTTTACTGCCACACCGATCGTCTGCGCAGCCCTCCCCACCCTGGACCTCACTGCGCCGGTTGCCTAGCATCAGTTCGTAAGCTAATGTCAACCGGGATAGACGCTTCTCTGGTGAGATTTGCGATTTAAATTTTTGTATTCTTGATTTTTGTGTAATATCTAAAAAGGGCAAGAATTGAAAATAAACAGGGCATGGGAAACTTGAGACAAAGACAACAGAATGAAATATATCAACATGGAGAAGAGAAGAGTGTTGAGGGTGGTACAGTCTAGAGTAAAAGATATCACCATGGGCAATTTGATTTCTCTCCATGCCCATTATTCCTTTCCCACAAAATTATTTTTCTATAGGCAATTCTCTCTCTCTCCTAGGACCAGGTAAATAGTCCTTCATTTTAAACTTTGTATTAACATAGTTTAAGCTTCTATCCAGCTTTGTCCCCCTACCATATACAATGTGTTGTCTATACTCTCTCCAAGCATCTTCTCACACTCACTTGTGGAAAAAGGTGACACCCCTAGGGTCAACACTTGCAGCAGAGGAGCTCCAGCATATTTCAACAATCCTAAGTATTGTAGTACAGGTTGATGGTAGTGAGTGGTGTCCCAGAGAACATAAAGGTATAGTGCTCTTGAAAAATAGGTGAGATAACAGGAAAGTGCTAAGGGAAGTGAAAAATCGGATGAGAAAAAGTTGCACTAGTGTTTACAGTGCAGAGAAGAACATTCAAGATGGCCACTGGCAAGGGGAAAAACAAAACAGAGCTTGATTTTGAGGGATTCAATGAAGAAAGCATTGATATTAGCAGTCTACATAACAAGTTGGTAAATTTAGATACTATAGTGAACTCTCATGTAGAAATAATTAGTAAATTGAAAGAAAGTAATGACCATTTGAATAGCAAAGTTTTATGTCTTGAGGGTTTAGTGAAAGACTTGCACAAGGATAAGAATCAATTGGAAACAAATTGCAAAGCCATGGAAGAAGAAAATAAACTCTTAAAAATAGCTTTGGAAGAAGTTAAAGTAAATTTAAACATAAATGACTACAATAGGTTAGGCAAGGAAATTCAACCGGAGAAACAGCTTTTGTCAGCACAGATGGAGGAAGTTACACAGGGAATAGAACAGTGCAAGAAAGATATGCAACTCACTTATGCACAAGTGGCCAAGGAGAAGGAAAAAATAGAAGAAGCAGTAAAGGAAGTCAAACACTGCAGCAACCAAGATAAAACAAACATTAGGCTAGAAGTGAGGAAAGAATTGGCATCTAACCCGAAGTTGGTGCAAAACACAGTTGATCGGAGAAAGTCCCTGATCATTTTTGGCTGCAAAGAAAAGGCGATAACATCTAGGTCAGAAAGAGCTGTAGAAGAAGCTAAAGTAGTAGATAAAATTGTTGGCCTCATGGAGGGTCTTACAAACAGAGAGAATGTGTGCGACTACAGGAGAATAGGCAGGTACGTAAAAGGGAAAGATCGACCTTTGAGGATCACCCTAAACGGTGCCAAACAGATGGAAGAAGTACTAAGGAATGCTAGAAAATTGCAAAGGGATGAGGATGGGAAAGGGTGGTCGTTAAGACGAGATCTTTCAAAATAAGATAGAGAGAAGCTGAAACTGAACCTCGCCGAGGCAAAACATTTAAATGAGAGCAGGAATGAAGAAGAAATAAATTCTTTTTTCTACAAAGTGATAGGGGTAGGCAAACCAGTAAAGTGGTACATAAAGGCAAACCAACAAAATCAATAGAGAGAGGGGGAGTGAAGAATAAGGAAAGGGGGAACAAGTTCCTGAAGATTGCATACACCAACATAGATGGAGTGAGATCGAAGATACTGGAGTTAAGTGATGTAATACAGCTGCAGACACCAGACATTGTTGCACTCACGGAGACAAAACTTGAAGATGTAATTTTAAATGAGGTCATATTCCCAAGGGGCTACTCAATTTGGAGACGGGACAGAAAAATTAGGAAAGGCGGTGGCGTTGCTGTGCTGGTAAAAGAACACCTAAAGGTGAAGGAAATAATGACTGCCAATCCACAAGAAGTTGACATAATAGCACTAGAGATCTGCTATGAGGATGATAAACTAATGATGATAAATGCATATAGTCCACCGCCAAGCAGCACATGGTCAAAGGAGGAGCTAGATAGTAAACGTGAAGGTCTTATAACAATCAGAGTAATGTAATCAGAGTCTTAGTAATCAGAGGCAATGTATCAGAATGGAGAAATGTCACAAGTGGAGTACCACAGGGTTCAGTTCTTGCACCAGTGATGTTTATTGTGTACATAAATGATCTACCAGTTGGTATACAGAATTATATGAACATGTTTGCTGATGATGCTAAGATAATAGGAAGGATAAGAAATTTAGATGACTGTCATGCCCTTCAAAAAGACCTGGACAAAATAAGTATATGGAGCACCACTTGGCAAATGGAATTTAATGTTAATAAATGTCATGTTATGGAATGTGGAATAGGAGAACATAGACCCCACACAACCTATATATTATGTAAGAAATCTTTAAAGAATTCTGATAAAGAAAGAGATCTAGGAGTGGTTCTAGATAGAAAACTATCACCTGAGGACCACATAAAGAATATTGTGCAAGGAGCCTATGCTATGCTTTCTAACTTCAGAATTGCATTTAAATACATGGATGGCGATATACTAAAGAAATTGTTCATGACTTTTGTTAGGCCAAAGCTAGAATATGCAGCTGTTGTGTGGTGCCCATATCTTAAGAAGCACATCAACAAACTGGAAAAGGTGCAAAGACATGCTACTAAGTGGCTCCCAGAACTGAAGGGCAAGAGCTACGAGGAGAGGTTAGAAGCATTAAATATGCCAAAACTAGAAGACAGAAGAAAAAGAGGTGATATGATCACTACATACAAAATAGTAACAGGAATTGACAAAATCGACAGGGAAGACTTCCTGAGACCTGGAACTTCAAGAACAAGAGGTCATAGATTTAAACTAGCTAAACACAGATGCCGAAGAAATATAAGAAAATTCACCTTCGCAAATAGAGTGGTAGACGGTTGGAACAAGTTAAGTGAGAAGGTGGTGGAGGCCAAGACCGTCAGTAGTTTCAAAGCGTTATATGACAAAGAGTGCTGGGAAGACGGGACACCACGAGCGTAGCTCTCATCCTGTAACTACACTTAGGTAATTACACTTAGGTAATTACAATAATGAGAGAGATTATAGCTAGAGCGGATAACGATAGATCACGACTGTTGATAGTCGGTGACTTCAACTTGAAATCCATAGACTGGGAAGCATATGAAGCTGAAACAGAAGATTTTTGGACCTGTAAATTTGTAGACCTCATCCTGGAAACATTCTTGTATCAACATGTTAAACAAGCTACGAGGATGAGGGAAGGGGACGTTCCCTCCATGCTAGATTTGATATTTACCAGGAAGGAGGAAGAGATATTTGACATTCAGTACCTTCCTCCCTTGGGTAAAAGTGACCATGTCTTTTTGGGAATAAAGTATGCAATGCGTTATAAGCTGGAAGAAAATAAGGAGGTTGAAGCAGTTGAAAAACCAGACTTCAGGAGAGGACATTATGGTGACCTTAGAAATTTTTTTAGTGAGTATAATTGGACAGACTTGATGCTAGGCAAGGAAGTGAATGAGATGTATGGCAAGTTTTGTGAAATATATGATAAAGGCACAAAAAAATTTATACCAAAACAGAGATGCAGAACTAGGAAACAGGATTGGTTCAATAGAAATTGCGAGAGGGCTAGAGACCGAAAGACACAAAAATGGAATCAATACAGGAAGAGGCCGAACCCCCAAACATACCAGCGATACAAAGATGCGAGAAACAACTACATGGCAGTGAGGAGAGAGGCAGAAAGAAATTTTGAAAAAGGGATTGCGGACAAATGTAAAACAGAACCAGGTCTATTCTATAAATTCATAAACAACAAATTGCAGGTAAAGGATAATATTCAGAGGTTGAAAATGGGAAATAGATTCACGGAAGATGAAAAGGAAATGTGTGAAACACTAAACGAAAAGTTCCAAAGTGTGTTTGTACAAAATGAAATCTTTAGGGAACCAGATACAATAAGAATTCCAGAGAACAACATAGAACACATAGAGGTGTCTAGAGACGAAGTGGAAAAAATGCTCAAGGAGCTCAGTAAGAACAAAGCAGCTGGCCCAGATGGCGTTTCACCATGGGTTCTGAGAGAATGTGCATCTGAGCTCAGCATTCCACTTCACCTGATCTTTCAGGCATCCCTGTGTACAGGAATCGTAGCAGACGGGTGGAAACAGGCTAACATAGTTCCAATCTACAAAAGTGGCAGCAGGGAAGACCCCCTCAATTATAGACCTGTATCATTGACAAGTGTAATAGTGAAAGTATTGGAAAAACTAATCAAAACTAAATGGGTAGAACACCTAGAGAGAAATGATATAATATCAGACAGACAGTATGGTTTTCGATCTGGAAGATCCTGTGTATCGAATTTACTAAGTTTCTATGATCGAGCCACAGAGATATTACAGGAAAGAGATGGTTGGGTTGACTGCATCTATCTGGACCTAAAAAAGGCTTTCGACAGAGTTCCACATAAGAGGTTGTTCTGGAAACTGGAAAATATTGGAGGGGTGACAGGTAAGCTTCTATCATGGATGAAAAATTTTCTGACTGATAGAAAAAACCAGCGTTGAATGTAATGAAACGCCATTTTCTGGGTGAGACCCGGAGGCTCCCCGGAGCTTTACCGGCTGATATGCTAATGTCAGACTTTGGCATCAGTCATGTGTATGGAGTTCTAGGGCCTACCGGGGACCACGAGCCAGAACCTGGCCCCCTCAGAGAGGCAAGGGGAGCAATGGCCTATAGAAACCCCCGTGTGGTTGGAAGCATTCTATGTCTGCCATCGACCGGGTCAAGCATCCAGAAAGGTAAGCATTCCAAAACAAACCCCTATTCTGGTGAAAATTGCTACCTAAGCCGAACTAGTGAATATAACTCTTCAACAGAAAACACGGAAACTAGTATGACGTCATACGTCACCGCGCCGCTGTCTGCGCAGCTCCCCCCTCCCCGGGAGGGGGAAGGGGGAGCCCCAGACCTCCCACGCCGGCTATCCACCCATCAGTTCTGAGGCTGGATGTCAAAACACGCGAAAAACGCCGACCGGAGGGAGGGAGGGTTGCCGGGGAGCCTCCGGGTCTCACCCAGAAAATGGCGTTTCATTACATTCAACGCTGGTTTTCTGGGGGGAGCCCCGTCGGCTCCCCGGAGCTAACTACCCACAGAGGAAGGTCAAAGGGACAAAACCGGGAGACAACCGGCAGCAAACGCCAACCCAAGGCGCCACAGCCCCGAAAATCCCGGGAACAACACGAGAACCACGAGCAGCAAGGCCCCTGCACGAACACCAAAAATCCATGCCCGAAAGACTGCAAGGCCACGTCGCCCAGACGGCAGCGAGAGCAGCGAAGCCACGAACGCCACAGGCATGAGGGAAGAACACAGGCAGCTTAGCCGCAAGAACACGGCTGACCACCCGGGACACCATCACCCGCGAACCGGGAAGAACAGAACCGGATCAACGCAAAACGCGCTCCGGACCCAAACGCCATGGCACGCAAACAACAGCAGAGGGCCGCCACTGAACACAAAAACGACACACCCCTGGCCCGACCAACAAAGCACCAACAAACCCTGGACCCCTCCAGAATGCAGCAGCCCCACCCCGCGCCAGAAAAGATGGAGACTGCTGCCATCAAACAACCAAAACGCTAAAACCGAAGGAGCAAGAAAACACAGCGAACCGACCCCCAGAGGCAAAGGCCCAAAGGAAAGAGCCGACGAAAAAACACACCGGAACCGAAGGGGCACTACCAACCGAGGAGAAGACAGAGCACGCTGACCAGAGACCAGGATGGTGCAAGCGGCGCACGAACAGGCCGGAGGTGAAATGACGCACAAGACAGCTGACTAACGGTGCAGAAGCAACACCAAGACCGAAAGCAAGCTGAAGCGGCTCCGCCTGCGCCGCACGAAAAGAGGCGACAGTATGTGGCAAGACGACGGCCCCCAACCCCCACTAGAAAACCAAGCCGAGAGTAAACCAAGCCAACAAGGAGGACCCACCGAAGAAGGGACAGGAAAAGGAAGGACCGCCAAAATACCCCATACTGCCGCCAAGAAAGCACGCAGGTGGGACACCTACCACGAAGCCACCCGACCACAAACCGGAGGCGAGACCACGAGGCAGAACATAAGCAGCCCCGACAAGGCCCCCCCGAGCCCAGGAAAAAGGCGGAGCCGCGAGAAGATCTCGGGCGCGACCACCGAAACCCAGGCAGCACAAGGAGATGGAACGTCTGCCGAACAGAAAAACTCCGAAGCATGCAAGCCCGCCAGGAGTTCAGAAACGACGGGTCCGACGCGAGACATCGCAAGAACCCCCCCAAAAAAATAAAACAACAACAACCGGCAGGGCAAGCTAGGAAAACCAAAGAAGGCGGAAGGGTCGCCGCCAGAACAGGACCCGAACCAAGGGGCACGAACAACTGCAACAGACCGAGACAAAGAAGCACATCACAGGACACAGGCTGACCAACGCCTAAGAACACACGCAGAACATTCCTGCTGCAGAAGAGGCAGGAAGAAAGAGCAGAAGCACAAAAAAAAAAACCAGGAGAACAACCAGGGGTGGACAATCAGGCAGGGACAAAAACCCCACGCAATCCCCAGGCACAAAACGGCAGCAAAGCGCCACTCCACAACCGGACACAGGAACAAGGACACGCCACCGTGAAACACGGTACCAATGCTCACGTGCAGCAGCAGCAGCAACAGGCACCACTGCAACATGCAACATGTAAATAGCAACTCCCCTCTGCAAAGGCAGAGAACGGAGCAGGCAGACCCCAGACAGGGCCAACGGAGACACGACAAAACCCTGCAGGCCCAGAAACCTGCACCAGGCGACCGACGGCGGAGAAACCCCGCTCGATACCTGCTGGATGAGGTACTGGGAGCTCTTTTACACCTCAAGCCCGGCCCAAGGTCAGGCCAGACCGGCCAGAGGATGGCCCACCAGGCAGCTGCTAGGAGCAGTCCACCGGCCCACATACCCCCACAACCAGGACGGGCCGGAACTGCCATACGAAAACAGGCCAGTGCGCCCTGGAAGTCCACGGACGAACCAGCAAGAAGGCTTATGCTCGCAAGTAGGTCGTGTAACAAGCACAGACCACTGATGGTAATACAGTGTTCCCCAAAAGTGCCAATAGCACCACTGCACTCCACTGGTACTATCCCGCAAGTTCTACCAGATAGGCGGGACCCAAGAGCCAGAGCTCAAATCCTGCAAGCACAGCCAGGAGCCTCACCAGGTGAGTACAGAACCAACCCTACAACCCCCACACCTCACAACATTAAAAAAGGAGGGTCCCCTGAACGACTCCAGCATGGGTTGGACATGCACATGAGGGGGACAGGAAGGGGTGATAAAGGGACAGTCACAGGTGTGCGAACGGTCTCAGTCGTACAAAATTATACCTAAATAAAGACAGGTATATGAACACCGCCGCATCCAGCGCCCGGCCAAAAGACGCCAGACCGCAGAAACTCACCTGGCGAATGGTGGCTCGAACTTGACACGACTCAACCGTGCCCAGAAGAACTTGGGAGCACCGCCAGGTGAAGACGCCAGAGCCGGACCCGCAGGAGAACAGGGAGAGGCGAAGGAGGCGGTCCACACCCATGACACAGAAAACCGCGGTGTCCTCCCCACAACTGGGAACCAGGACACCCCTGGCGCAAAGGGGCACATACCGCAGCCAGGGAGAAGAACGAGAGGCGAAGCACTGTAGCAAAAAAGGGCGCAAAACCCCAGCACTGAACCATCGCCCAGACCAAAACAAACTCCACGGCGCATGCGCATAACACGCTGGCCGAACCGCACACCCTCCCTGCGGGAAGGCGCCAGCCAGGACTATTGCACGAGAAAAAGAGCCAAAAGAGGAAGCAGGCACAATAAAACCGGCCAAAGAAGCAAAGAGCCCAAAAAAAGGGAACCCAAACGGGCGACAAGTAGCCCAAACGGGCGACAAGTAGCCCAACCGGGCGACAAGTAGCCCAACCGGGCGACAAGTAGCCCAACAGGGCGACAAGTAGCCCAACAGGGCGACAAGTAGCCCAACAGGGCGACAAGTAGCCCAACAGGGCGACAAGTAGCCCAACAGGGCGACAAGTAGCCCAACAGGGCGACAAGTAGCCCAACAGGGCGACAAGTAGCCCAACAGGGCGACAAGTACTAGGAGCCGACAGACGTTCCAATAATGCGGGAAGTAGCGAAAAACCTTCCCGTACCCTCGAGAACACAGAAGCCAACACTAGTCCCGAAGGCACACGAAGGCGCAGGCGCACCCGAGATCAAAAGGCACGCAGAACCCCATCGAACGGGGAAACATGACAAAAACACCGTCCCAAAAAGCGGGGGAGGAAACATCCACCCACAGGACGGAACCAACCGACTCAAAGGCCAAGGAACCGAGCCCGGGGAGGGGCCGACGTCCAACAGCACGTACGGCGAGTGGGGAGGAAAGACCCCACTCCGCGTAACCACAAGCCCCGCCGAGAGGGGGATAAAACCCCCCACGGGGTCTAACGGGGCCAAGGCCCCCCCAAGTCAGCCCCTCCCCAGCCCCGGGAACCTACACGACAGGCCCCGGGGCCGAGCCGTTCCCCCAAAGCCCCGGCCGTACCAGAAAACCGGGGCAGCCGTGAAAACACTAAGGAAGGGAGCCCACTGGCAGACTCATACAACACGGCTGGAGGAACAGGCCCAAATGCCCCCGTCACTACCCCGGAAGGGGAATTCCCCGAGACTGCCCGAGTCTCAACACCACCAAACACCCCGCCCTGAACCTACAGACGGTAAGGAACCGGATACAGGCAGGAAGGGTGAACCAGGGGAAAGACAAGGGGGCGTGGATGGAACCGAAGCAACCAACACCCCCAAGTCCCAAAACGAAATACAACGGGGCAGCCCCGGGGCTCCCGGGGAGGAAACCACGAGAACGTTGCCACCACCAAGGCTCAAGTGCAACGCCCCTGCTGCCCGCACCCGCTTTGTTAGCACAACTGGGTAACCGAGCCACAACGAGCAACCAAACTCGCAGGACACCGGGTCGAAGGTGTCACCGACCCGACAGGCAGCAGACGGAGGCAAAACAGAGAGTCACCCAGAGACAAAAGGTGAGAGCAACCCTCAAACTCGCTGGAAGCGAGGGGGGGGCTCTGGGGTCACATCCATCGGACCCGCGCGCCCCCAGGGGTTTCCCAGGGTCCCGAGCGTTTACTTTAAGAGGACTCGCGCTCAGGTAATCCCAGGCAGGGTACTGCTAACCGGCACCCAAGCTACCAAACAACTTTCTAAGAGCTGAACCCCCGGGACGTGTACACTCACGGGGACCTAGCAGGGGGTACCACCAGAAATACTCAGAACACAAGGGACACAAGGGGCAAGAACGAAGGCAGACCCCCCCACCAGGTATATAAACAAAAGAAAAAGAAAACCCCGCAAGAGGACAGCGTACCCAAGCGGAACAGAGCCGGCCGCTATGATTGGTAAAGACAAGCTGCACAGTACCCCGCGCCCCACCAGTGCAAACACTGCCCCTTACTCTAAGGCGAACAAGGGAGACAGAACACCCGAGCACACAAAGAGCGGCCGAAAACCAAGCGGTAAACGGCCAAGCAGGGGCAGGACCCAAGGAACTTGTGGAAGGTGGCCCCAAGCCCCAAGGGCAGTACTTACAGGGCACCTAGGGAAGGGAACCCTAGGCGCATGCAGCCCGAGTACTGAAGAATCACACCCGGCTCACGCACCACCTAGAAAACAGACACCACACTCTAGGTACAGTGCTGAAACAACCACTGGAGCCGGAGCACATAACCATTGCCTATAGCATCAGCCGAAGAACTGATGGGTGGATAGCCGGCGTGGGAGGTCTGGGGCTCCCCCTTCCCCCTCCCGGGGAGGGGGGAGCTGCGCAGACAGCGGCGCGGTGACGTATGACGTCATACTAGTTTCCGTGTTTTCTGTTGAAGAGTTATATTCACTAGTTCGGCTTAGGTAGCAATTTTCACCAGAATAGGGGTTTGTTTTGGAATGCTTACCTTTCTGGATGCTTGACCCGGTCGATGGCAGACATAGAATGCTTCCAACCACACGGGGGTTTCTATAGGCCATTGCTCCCCTTCCCTCTCTGAGGGGGCCAGGTTCTGGCTCGTGGTCCCCGGTAGGCCCTAGAACTCCATACACATGACTGATGCCAAAGTCTGACATTAGCATATCAGCCGGTAAAGCTCCGGGGAGCCGACGGGGCTCCCCCCAGAAATGAGGGCAGTAATCAGAGGCAATGTATCAGAATGGAGAAATGTCACAAGTGGAGTACCACAGGGTTCAGTTCTTGCACCAGTGATGTTTATTGTGTACATAAATGATCTACCAGTTGGTATACAGAATTATATGAACATGTTTGCTGATGATGCTAAGATAATAGGAAGGATAAGAAATTTAGATGACTGTCATGCCCTTCAAGAAGACCTGGACAAAATAAGTATATGGAGCACCACTTGGCAAATGGAATTTAATGTTAATAAATGTCATGTTATGGAATGTGGAATAGGAGAACATAGACCCCACACAACCTATATATTATGTGAGAAATCTTTAAAGAATTCTGATAAAGAAAGAGATCTAGGAGTGGTTCTAGATAGAAAACTATCACCTGAGGACCACATAAAGAATATTGTGCAAGGAGCCTATGCTATGCTTTCTAACTTCAGAATTGCATTTAAATACATGGATGGCGATATACTAAAGAAATTGTTCATGACTTTTGTTAGGCCAAAGCTAGAATATGCAGCTGTTGTGTGGTGCCCATATCTTAAGAAGCACATCAACAAACTGGAAAAGGTGCAAAGACATGCTACTAAGTGGCTCCCAGAACTGAAGGGCAAGAGCTACGAGGAGAGGTTAGAAGCATTAAATATGCCAAAACTAGAAGACAGAAGAAAAAGAGGTGATATGATCACTACATACAAAATAGTAACAGGAATTGATAAAATCGACAGGGAAGACTTCCTGAGACCTGGAATTTCAAGAACAAGAGGTCATAGATTTAAACTAGCTAAACACAGATGCCGAAGAAATATAAGAAAATTCACCTTCGCAAATAGAGTGGTAGACGGTTGGAACAAGTTAAGTGAGAAGGTGGTGGAGGCCAAGACCGTCAGTAGTTTCAAAGCGTTATATGACAAAGAGTGCTGGGAAGACGGGACACCACGAGCGTAGCTCTCATCCTGTAACTACACTTAGGTAATTACACTTAGGTAATTACTTGTCATATCTGAACACCTTCTTCCAGGCTTTTCTCGTCTATCCAAAAATCACTTGAACACACTTTTCCTAGTTTACCAGCATCCATTCATTCAACATTCCCCAAACTAGAGTCAGTATTTTTGTTTCAATCTTTAAGTTTTGTATGCCATATCTCCATATTTTTGTTCCATATTGTATTCCATTAACACCACACATGCTTCTCAGATTGTCCATTGTTACTGCACTAACTTTATCTTTTATATTCACCCTCACACCATTGTCTCACAACGACACACATATCAAGAGGTTTGAATATAATTGTAACCAAAATGAATTTGATTGCAATGCAATCATCACTAAAGATACCTCACCTCTTTGTGCATCCCTTCTACTCAAGTTTAGATCAGGATTAAGAACTTTATGGATGTGTTTATAAAGGAATTCGTAGAGTGCAGGGTCATCATCTTGTCCTTCAGGGAAGTGATGCATATATAGGGTAAGTCCTCGTAACACCCCTGCCAGTGCGAAAAGATCTGGCTTGCTACCTGTCTGTAATGCAAGAATTTAAAAAATGCAGTATTAAAATTTACAAATACTGTATAGTATATCATTTTTAAATTAAACAGATTGATTACAATTCCAGAATGTTATTCATATATAACTGCCATTTACATTATTTGATTTGCCCAATATATTTTTAGAGAGACTGGGCTGCAGGGTGTGGGGTGTTTCTTTTTTGCTTTCACGACTGCAATGCGTACGTCGCCAATGTACATGTGGCAGACGCTTCACGAAGCTGTCGGAATTTGCAGAATGGAAAATACGAGAGCAACCGTACAGGGCCTGGGAGCAAGGTCGAGTTAGAGCCCTTGAGGGTCTCTTCTCAGACTAATCTCACCTGGTCCTGCTCCACATTGATCGTTGGAATCTCCTCAATGGTTTAACACTTTAAGGGACTCCTAGGGTCCTCATCACATTTATAGTTTGTGACTTATAGGCAACTCGGTGTTGAAGACACTTAGAGCTGAAGGCTTGTGTAATATTTGCAGTATTCAGAAGTGGTTCAATGGAAACACCGCATAAAGCTTAACAGTAGTTTATTTACTAACTTAACCACTAATACACAGGGTGCTTGATTTACTTTAGATTGGCGTCAGCAAAGCTATGGTTGTATTAGCGAGACTCTTGACGTCTGGCTAAACGACTCGTATCCACTCGTGGAGAAACACTAACTTAACACAGTTGACAGCCAATCATTAACACGGCAACCTAACTGCCGGTATGCAAAGGGATCACAAGAGTTCCAACCGGATACTCGGTAATGATGATATGCAATAAATCAACAACTACACTGTCAATGGGACAGGCAATAACATGCACAATAATAATATCACACAATAACTAAATGTGTGGTGTATGTGAAGCTCACATTCACGGCAGTGAAATGCCGTGATACCACACAGATAAACATGCATACACCGTCGATTCACCTATGACCTGTGACAGGTATGAGAAGGTGAGAACTGTGGTTGATACCTCAGATCAACACAGACACAATAAAACAACGACAAGATCTTGTACTTACAGATAGGGTACCATTCCTTACTCACTCACTCACTCAGGCACATTTATACAAGCACTCGTAGGTGGCCTGACAGCTGGCTTCGCTCGTAGACACGGAGGGTACTTGCAGTAGGGCGGGCTGTATGATTACCAGACAGACACATGCACACACACTGGCGCTGGTGATGAGTAAGGTGGTGACGTCACGTAGTAGTGAGGGCGGCGGGCGCCTCAAGGTACTGAGGTACTGGGGTACACGCTCGTGGCGGCTGGCGGCGGTTGTGGTACCATGCAGGTACACTTGTGGTAAAGTCACACACAGGTTACTTAGGCGGCGGCACTGCCTTAGTTCACTCTCACTCACAACGATCTTTGTCACCAGGGGTTACCTGATACCAGTCTGTTTCGCTCTGGAGATTTGTCACTTTAGGCTTCTGAATAATATATTCACAACCCGTGATTCTGGGCAAGTGTGTCATATAATCTTCAGATGCTGAGTTAACTTGACGGTGAGGAATAGACGGTGTTCAGTCTATTGGCCGGTAGAACAGAACACATCCTCTAGGTTTGGTGTCCCTCACTTGAATGGTTTTTGCAAGGGCTGCCGGGCATCTCCTGGCACCCAGCACAAAAGAGTTACAATTTGACCAATGGCATTGCAACAAATGAGTGGGAACCAATCATATTAGCTCGTTCGATGAGCAGTAGCAGTAGTGACGTCATGAACATGTCACGACCGAGTCATAGCTGTTATTGTCCATCGCGCCGGTTGACCCCAGAGGTCAGACGCTGCTAGCGTCTCCCTTCTGCTCTCACGCTCCCACCTCCCAATGTACTCATTGACCCTAGGTGGCAAGTATGCTTAATTCCCTGTATCTACTTCCTGCCTGGACATACGGCGGCCTCCGTATTATGAAAGTGTTCCTGGTTAAGTGGGCATTCTGGAGATACCCAACATGCCAGGTCACAATCCAGGGTTAACAGAAATAGGACCTTGTGCACAAGATCGGTGCACTGTGAACAGCAATTAGACATTCCAGTCAGCTGCGGGAGAATCTTGAGAGAGACACTCTCACACAGGGATGTTGATCCCTGGAACCACCCCAAGATACATCAAGAATTGTTGGCATCTAATGCATTTTATTAGGCTAAGCTGAGTCATGTTTAGGCTGGTAAGGTTAGCTTAGACAATGTAGAGTTAAATTAAGTTGGGCCATATTAACCCTTAACCATTGTGATGTGCCGAGTTTATTGTGACATTCCCCCTCAGGGCACGAAATCAAGTGTTACCAAAAAAAATTTTCTTGTTTGCAAAATGATAAATTCCCTTCTCTGAACATGTCTATATAAAAATAAATACTAAATTCCACTTACTTTGGCTGTGGGGACGTGGACAAGGTACACTGTGACGTCATCAGGGCCTGGTCGCTCATGTATGAAGCTCCCAGTGGCGGTCGCGCAGGCCATTCAAGCCCCGCGAATTACCACAATTTTCAATTATTTGTTCTATGTATTTCCAATGCATTTTTTTTATCGTATATGATGCATATTTGTGTCCTTTATAATATGTATACAATAGAATGTTCATAATGTTCCATGGAACTGTGATGCGTGTGTCAGTAATGTGTCCACAATAAATGTTTATTGTCACAATATTACTTGTTAATTAAGATAACACTATCGCTCGCTTTGGATACCCATCACGTCCATTTTTTTCTTTCTTGAGTCCTAGCCGTGGACAGGACTCGTGTCCATTAAAAAATATTTGTATTAAATTCATTTTTTATCCAATCGACTTCGGGATAGTTTCAAAATAAGCGCCTTAAGAGTGCGCACAATTTGATATCAAAATGAAAGATGTAACACGAAACTTGATATCAGAACACTTGAAAGATTATAAATACGTTTTTGATCAAAATTTTAAAATATTTGTTAAAATTCTATTTATTGTGCTATTATTTTGGGACTAGTTTCAAAATGTGTGCCTCTACATTACGAACAAATTGGTACCAAAATGAAAGATGTAGCACAAACATTTATGTCAGAACACTGGAAAGATATAAATAATTTTGTGATGATGAGCTTCCAAAATTAAAATATGTTAAAATTCCAGTTATTGCTCTATTATTATGGGACTTGTTTTAACCCTTAACATGCTCGGGGTTTAATATCCTGTCATCCCCACAGGCGCATGTCATTTTGAAAAAAAAAAAAAAAAATTATTTTTTCTTCCTTACCTGTTAATTTGTGTTCACTGATCACGGGAAAAATAATTAAAAAATCGTAAGTGGCATATATTGCCCGCTATAGGGCGGGGAAGTCTGGCAAATTATAGGCGCTGACTCAGCATGCGTCCCAGGCGATCTGTTGCTCGCCAGCTGTCAGGCCGGAGTTGCCACAAAGAGATAATTACCTAATTATTTCAATGTCTCTGATTGATTTTTCATACTTATTTTGCTGTAATATTATTCAATAGTGTGTAGTTTGATATATTTATATAATAAAATGAGTGAATCATTGCTGTACTCAAAAATATGGTGTGCATATTGTTGATTCAATTATGTTCATCAATCAGTGAACAAATACTTTGTCGGTTATTACACTATAAGCACAGGTTATATACAAGTATCTGCATGTTTTGTTCACTATAACGAACCACTAAGTAGCTATTATGAGTCAAAAAGTAACGAGATGTGACCGCCGTGTACCAGCCAGCCACTCCCGCCCTCCCTCCAGTCATCTGACTCGCCCACATTTTCTTACCACAATACTGTTTTTGCTATAATTCACTATATACAGACGTTATATATAAGTATCTACATGTTTTATTCACCATAACTGTACATCTAAGCTTGTATGGGGAGTAAAGGCACAAAGACGTAGGACCTCTCACAGTCAGTTGATGGCTACCGCCCTCAAGGCCAGACGCACTAATATTTCTCCTCCAACAATACTGTGTGGTGTTATTACGCTATATATCTTATATACAGACGTTATATATAAATATTTACATGTTTTGTTCACCATAACTGTACATCTAAGCTTGTATGGTGAGTAAAGGCACAAAGACGTAGGACCTCACACAGTCAGCTGATGGCTGCCGCCCTCAAGGCCAGACGCACTAATATTTCTCCTCCAACAATACTGTGTGGTGTTATTACGCTATATATCTTATATACAGACGTTATATATAAATATTTACAAGTTTTGTTCACCATAACTGTACATCTAAGCTTGTATGGTGAGTAAAGGCACAAAGACGTAGGACCTCACACAGTCAGCTGATGGCTGCCGCCCTCAAGGCCAGACGCACTAATATTTCTCCTCCAACAATACTGTGTGGTGTTATTACGCTGTATACACACATTATATATAAATATCTAACCTGTTTTATTCACCATACTTGTACAAATAAACTGGTATGGTACCTACCTTGAGGCTACCTTGAGGTGCTTCCGGGGCTTAGTGTCCCCGCGGCCCGGTCGTCGACCAGGCCTCCTGGTTGCTGGACTGATCAACCAGGCTGTTAGACGCGGCTGCTCGCAGCCTGACGTATGAGTCACAGCCTGGTTGATCAGGTATCCTTTGGAGGTGCTTATCCAGTTCTCTCTTGAACACTGTGAGGGGTTTGCCAGTTATGCCCCTTATGTGTAGTGGAAGCGTGTTGAACAGTCTCGGGCCTCTGATGTTGATAGAGTTCTCTCTCAGAGTACCTGTTGCACCTCTGCTTTTCAACGGGGGTATTCTGCACATCCTGCCATGTCTTCTGGTCTCATGTGGTGTTATTTCTGTGTGCAGGTTTGGGACCAGCCCCTCAATTATTTTCCACGTGTAAATTATTATGTATCTCTCCCGCCTGCGCTCAAGGGAGTACAGATTTAGGCTCTTTAGTCGGTCCCAGTAATTTAGATGTTTTACTGAGTGGATTCTAGCAGTAAAGGATCTCTGCACGCTCTCTAGGTCAGCAATTTCTCCAGCTTTGAAAGGGGCTGTCATTGTGCAGCAGTACTCCACTCTAGATAGCACAAGCGTTTTGAAAAGTATCATCATCGGTATAGCATCTCTAGTGTGAAAAGTTCTTGTTATCCAACCTGTCATTTTTCTTGCAGTTGTGACGGCTACTTTATTGTGTTCTTTAAAGGTAAGGTCTTCCGACATGAGTACACCCAGGTCCTTTACATTGCCCTTTCGTTCTATGTTATGATTTGCCTGCGTTTTGTACGTGGTTCCTGTTTTTATGTTTTCAATTTTTCCGTAGCGCATGAGCTGAAACTTATCCTCGTTGAATACCATATTATTTTCTGTAGCCCATAGAAAGACCTGATCAACATCTGATTGGAGGTTTGCCGTGTCCTCTATGTTGCCAACTCTCATGAAAATCCTAGTGTCATCTGCAAAGGATGATACAGTGCTATAGGTTGTGTTCTGGTCTATGTCCGATATGAGGATGAGAAAAAGTACTGGAGCAAGCACAGTACCCTGGGGGACTGAGCTCTTCACGGTTGATGGGCTGGATTTTATTTTGTTGACTATTACACATTGGGTTCTGTCAGTCAGGAAATTGTAGATCCATCTGCCTATTTTCCCGGTAATTCCTTTTGAACGCATTTTATGTGCAATAACACCATGGTCACATTTATCAAAAGCTTTTGCGAAATCTGTGTAAATTACATCAGCGTTTTGTTTGTCTTCCATAGCATCTAATGCCATATCATAGTGGTCCAGCAACTGCGACAGGCAAGAGCGCCCTGTTCTGAAACCATGTTGTCCGGGGTTATGGAGATGCTGTGATTCCATGTATTTTGTGATCTTACTTCTTAGCACTCTCTCAAAAATTTTTATGATGTGCGATGTTAGTGCTATCGGTCTGTAATTTTTTGCCTCTGCCTTATTTCCTCCTTTATGGAGTGGTGCTATCTCTGCTGTTTTTAGTATGTCAGGGATAACGCCAGTATCTAGGCTTTGTCTCCACAGAATGTGAAGGGCCTGCGATAGTGGTTTTTTACAGTTCTTGATGAATATGGAGTTCCAAGAATCCGGGCCTGGTGCAGAGTGCATAGGCATACTGTTTATGGCTTCTTCAAAATCTAGTGGGGATAGGGCGACGTCTGATATGTGATTTGATGTTGGTATCATATCCATGAAAAATTCATTTGGGTTATCAATCTTTAGTGCATTTAATCTTTAGTGCATTTTATCTTTAGTGCAATCTTTAGTGCATGGTACCCAAAGACTATCGTGGTAACCAGTAAACAACACCGTCATCTGCACGGTGGTGTCGTGCAGACGACGCCACCGCCCTCACCAAAATGGCGGCTGCAAACCTTCTCTTGCTGTTTATACCCTCTATACACACGTTATATATAAGTATCTACATTTGTGTTCACCATAGCGAACCACTAAGCTGGTATGCTGAGTGCAGTCAATAAAAGGTGGCCACACACAGTCAGAAGACATCGCCACCACCCTCCCTCCCACAGCATTACTCCTCCCTCCATGGCGTACAGCGCTAAATATCACCACAATCCTGCTATTATCAGAACCCTGGTCAGTTTTATCACAGTCAGGGGTCTTCTGTAATAATATCATCGCTACATAATAGCATGAACAAGTATATTTTGGCATTTTTAGGCGATGCTGTGGTCACAAGCTGAACAGCAGTGCTGTTAGCTCATGCTGTGTGCGTCAGGTTATCTTGAGGTTATCTTGAGATGATTTCGGGGCTTTAGTGTCCCCGCGGCCCGGTCCTCGACCAGGCCTCCACCCCCAGGAAGCAGCCCGTGACAGCTGACTAACTCCCAGGTACCTATTTACTGCTAGGTAACAGGGGCATTCAGGGTGAAAGAAACTTTGCCCATCTGTTTCTGCCTCGTGCGGGAATCGAACCCGCGCCACAGAATTACGAATCCTGCGCGCTATCCACCAGGATATGAGGTCCTTAAAGCTTGGTCCTCAGGCTTGGTTGCTCACTCAATACTGAGGCCAATAACACCCGGAAGTTTGACCCACGATTTTTTTAAAAAATGGCGTCTGTTTACAAGAGCCCTGATGAAGGTGTGGTGAACCCCGTGTATCCGCGGGCCGTTTAAATCTTGCGTAGTACTCCAACACATCATATGACGTGATGTGCAGTTGACTGGAACAACGTCCAACACGTCATATGACGGGATGCGCACTTTAACCCTCAAACCGCTAGGGGCCCAAATGGAATTCACACCCACAAGCGCAAAAAAAAAAAAAAAAAAAAAATTCTTTCGTCTTATAGAAGTGTTCATTTTTGTTCCCTAATCACGGAAAAAATAACAAAAAAATTGTAGGTGGCATATTTTAGCCGCAATAGGGTAGGGAAGTGTGGCAAAAAAGGAGCGTTGGCAGAGCCTTCGCCAGACGAGGTCTACTCCACCCGAGCTGTCAGACGGCAGTTGCCACAAATATATTATTACCTAATTATTTAAATGTCTCCGATTGATTTTTTCTTAGTTTTTTTGCAGTAATATTATTCCATACAGTGAATTGTGTTATATTTATATTATAAAATGTGTGAACCATCGCTGTACTCAAAATTATGGTGTGCATATTAGTGATTCAATTATTATGTTCATAAAACAATAAACAAATAGTTTTGCTGTTGTTACACTATATACACAGGTTATATATAAGTATTTGCATGTTTTGTACACCATAACGAACTACTAAGTTGGTCTTGTAAGTCAAAAAGCAACAAGGAGTGACCGCCAAACACCAGCGAGCCACTCACTGCCACTCCTTCCCTCAACACCACCTCACTCACCCTCATTCACCTCCCACAATACTCTTTTGTATTTATTCACTATACACAGACGTTATATATACGTATTTACATGTTTTGTTCACCATAACAGTACATCTAAGCTTGTATGGTGAGTAAAGGCCATAAGACATAGCTACTCACACAGTCAGCTGATCGGCGGCCGCCCTCAAGGCCAGACGCACTAATATTTGTCATCCAACAATATTGTTTGTGGTGTTATTATGCTTTATACACACATTATATATAAGTATCTACCTGTTTTATTCACTATACCTGAACAAATACGCTGGTATGGTGCCCAAAGACCATAGTGGCCATCAGTAAACACCATGCCAAAGTCGTGCAGACGACGCTCCTCCCTCACCAAAATGGCGGCTCCCAACCTACTCCTCTCGCTGTTATCTCACACTATACACACGTTATATATAAGTATCTACATTTGTGTTCACCATATCGAACCACTAAGCTGGTATGGTGAGTGCAGTCAATAAATGATGGCCACACACAGAAGACGACGCCACAACCCTCCCTCCCACAGCCTTACTCCTCCCTCCATGGAGCACAGCGCTAAATATCACCACAATCCTGCTATTATCAGAATCGTGGTCAGTTTTATGACAGTCAGGGGGCTTCAGTAATACTATCACTGCTAAATAATAGCAGTATCATTTATATTATGGTATTTGTACGCGATGCTGTGGTCACAAGCTGAACAGCGGTGCTGTGAGCTCGTGCTGCGTGCGCCAGCCTTGGTGGCTTGCTCAATACTGACGCTGTAACACCCAAGAATGTTGGCCTGGATTTTTTTTCTAGGTGGCATCTGGCAACTATCGGTCGTGGCTGTACTATAGCTGCCCCTATCCCAGGCGGGGCGTTTAAATTATAGCACTAGACACGAAATCATATATAAATGATGTGCGCGGTTTCGGTTTTGTCACTGATATCATTTATACATGATATGCGCGGTTTGAGGGTTAAGGGTTAAAATACGCACCTTTTTATTGTGAACAATTTGATACCAAAATGAAAGACATAACACGAAAATTGATGTTATCAAAATGAACGAGTATACACAATAGGTTGCAGTGTGCCAATTGGTGCTTGTTTATGGGTAACTTTAGGCATGCCGGGCTTTTGTACATTATATGCATATACACCTGTAGGGAATTTAATTGCGAACACAATGATACCAAAACGAATGACGTAGCAAGAGGCGAGAAAACTGAAACGAGTACACACATTTCAGTGTCGTCGCGCGCTTGCCCGCACGTCAGGCGCGTAACCTCTAACCCTTAAACTGCGCATGGCGTATATATACGCCACAGGGTGCCAGGCCTAATTCAAATGGCCCGCGGCTACACGGGGTTCACAGGGCTCTTGTAAACAGATGCCATTTTAAAAAAAAATCGTGGGCAATATTCTCAGGTGTGAGAGCCACAGTACTGTTGGAGCAACCAAGGCCGGCGCACGCAGCATGAGCGAACAGCATTGCTGTTCAGCTTGTGACCACAGCATCGCCGAAAAATGTCAAAATAAATATATAATTGTTATTATTTAGTGATGACAATATTACAGATGACCCATGACTGTGATATAAATAACCAGGGTTATGATAATAGCAGGATTGTTGTAATAATTAGTGCTGTGGGAGGAGTGATGCTGAAAGATGGAGGGAGACAGCATCGTTTACTGACTGTGTGGCCACCTGTTATTGTTTGCATTCACCATACCAGGTCAGTGGTTCTCTATGGTGAACACAAATGTAGATACTTATATATAATGTGTGTATTAGTGTAATAACAGCAAAAGGATTATACTGGGAGGAGTCATATGGGTGACGTCGTCTGCATGATTTGTCTAGCTGTTTAGAGGGTGGCCACTATGCTCTTTGAGCGCACTACAAGCTTAGGTGTACAGTTACGGTGCATAAAACATGTAGATATTTATATATAATATGTGTATATAGGGTAATAACACTGCAAAAGGTACTGTTGGGGGAGAAAGTTTAGTGCGTGTGACCTTGAAAGAGTGAGGGAGCCGCCAGCTGGCTGTGTGTATAGCGACGACTCTTAGTGCCTGAACTAACTATATCAGCTTAGCTGTACAGTTGTGGTGAACAAAATATATACATACTTATATATAACGTCTGCATATAGTATAATAACACCACAAATGGTTTTGTTGGGGAAGAAAGTTTAGTGCATGTGTTGAGGGAGTGGCTGGCTGGTGTGTGGCGGTAACTCTTCGTTGCTTTTCGACTCTCAATACCAACTTAGTGGTTCGTTATGGTGACCAAAACATGCAGATACTTGTATATAACCTGTGTATAGAGTGTAATAGCAGCAAAACTATTTGTTTATTGTTTTATAAACATAATAATTCAATCACTAATATACACATCATACTTTTGAGTATAGCGATTATTCACCACTTTTATTATATAAATATATTACAATACACACTATTGAATAATATTACTGCAAAAAAACTAAAAAAAAATCAATTGGAGACATTGAAACAATTAGGTAATAATATCTTTGTGGCAACTCCCATCTGTCAGCGCGGGTGACGCTGACCGGGTCTGACGACCGCTCTGTCAACGCGCACTTTTTGCCAGACTTCCTCGGTCAATTGCCCCCAAAATATGTCACCTACGATTTTTTTTTATTTTTTCTGTGCTCAGGGGACAGAAATTAACATGTTTAGAAGACGAAAAAAAAATTTTGAAATTTTTTTTTTCTTGCGCACAGGGGTGTAAATGTCCCAAGGACCCCTGAGCAGTGTAAAGGCAAAGGCAGTGACCATTCCCGGGGCACGATAGTGTTAAAACCAGCGTTGAATGTAATGAAACGCTATTTTCTGGGTGAGACCTGGAGGCTCCCCAGAACCTGTTCGACCTCCAAAAGCCCCGTACCCGAATGTCAGCCAAGGACATATTCCCCAAAACAGCAGCCAAAGCCACGAACTTACGAACGTCGTGGGCACGGGGATAGACCGCAGGCTGGCTGGACCAAATATGCCTGCGGATGACCTGGAAGAACCGCGCCTTGGAACAGGGAAGAAGGGAAACCGCGTCCACCCAAAGTGTGTCCCCTGCCACGGAAGCCGTGGCGCACAGATACCGGCCGCAACTGACACAAAACATGATGCACCCCCGGCCAAACCAACCAAGCATCAACAACCCAAGGACCCCTTCGGAAAGCAGCAGACTGATTCTTCACCAGAAAAGAAGGAGAAAGCTGCAAACAAACGAAATGACCACCAGGACCGAAAGAGCAGAAACCCCTGCACTGGAGGAGAGCATGAAGCTCCCCGACCCGACCCCCAGAGGCCAATGCCGACAAGAAAAAAAAGAGCCTTAGAAAAACAGTCCTAACCCGAGGGGGCCACTGCAAACCGAGGAGAAGGGAAAAGAGAGCACCCGGTCCAACAACCAGAACGGCTCAGGCATGAGCAGGCTGGAGGTGAAACAACGCCAAGAAAGCTTGCAGAACGGAGCAGAAGTGACATCCACCCCGAAAGCAAGCTGCAGTGGCTCCGCCAGCATCGCACGAAATGAGGCGACAGTATTTGGCACAATTGACGGTCCTCAAACAGCTATGAGAGAAAGGACAAAATAACCTATGAAGAGACAAAAATTACCGAAAGGACCACTAGGAAATTTCATACTGCCGTCTAGATGAAACTCGCAGGTGGGACACCATCAACTAAGCCACCTGATCACCATACAAGTGGTGATACACCCGCGTCAAAAAGACCAGATGCGAAGAGTGGAGGAGAAGATTGAACCAGCCACGTAATGGACCGGACCAATCTGCTGAAAGAGGCAGAACTGCGGGAAGACCCTCGGGTTCGAACATCGAGCAAGAAGCGCCTGAAACTATGGCTGGCGCGGCCACCAAGGAGCCAACAGGACTACTCTCCCTTGGCAAGTCTCCAACCGAGCCAGGATCCAGAGCAACAACCAGACCGGAGGAAAGAGATACAGGTAACTCCGCCTCGACCAGTCAAGCTGAAAAGCATCGACCACGATGGCCTCGCAGTCTAGGAAGGGTGCCACATAAACTGGAAGATGCCTCAACCACGCCGATGCGAATAGGTCCACCTCTGGGGCCTCGAACATCCCGCAGAGCCAAGTGAATGAGTCGGTGTCGACCGTCAATCCCGTGGAAAGGGGAATGAACCAAGACAGGCCGTTTGACACCTCCTGAACATGAACCGCCAAGAGAGCCTAACTCCGAGAACTCAGCAGACGAATAGCAAACAACACAGAAATCATCGATAGATACAGCGATAGCAGGCGGCTTGACGTCTGCGAGGCACTACACATCAAGAAGTCAACACCAGCAATCAACAGCCAATTAATGCACAACTATATTCTACCCACTTCAAGACTCCGCTCCAATATAGAAGCATCAAGAAATATGGGCCAATAAAAATAGGCCTTCTGTAGTTACCTACCTTTAATACCCATTGTTTCGTGTCCTGTCTTGTGTTAAAAGTTTATTTTCACCTCATCCAAAACTATTGTAACATGCCACTTCACCCAAATGTAGGTATAAAAACTCGAAGATGTTTAAGCTCTATTCAGTTAAAGTTGTGTGTGTGTGTGTATACTAAAGTCTTTGAAAATGTAATAAGTTTTACGAAACGCGCTCAAGTGTCGCGTCAGACTAGAAATAAAAATGAATTTTGGAGAATTGATTTTTGAATTACCATCAACAGTGAAAAGAAACGTAAGAAAGATCGAAAAAATTCGTGTTAGAATTATTAATCTTACTTTTTCGGTCATATTTAATAATATATATATATATATATATATATATATATATATATATATTGGTGTATACTGGCAGCAAGTTTTCTTTCAAACATGTTTCATTGAATATGACCGCATATTCTGTATTTATTATTTTCTGGTTTAGGGCTTCTATCCCTCTAACTATTTTCTTAGCATCAGGGCTTAATTGGAATAGGAGTTCTCCAAAACTCATTTTCGTACTTTTAAGGTGAAGAAAAGTAGTGATTTACTATAGAGTGTATTACACTTATTTGTATAATTTGCACGACGTTTCGAACCTCCATGGTTCATTCTCAAGTGAACAATCTTACAATACTAGTTGATTTTATACCCGCATTAGGTCAGGTGATAATACAATGAAGGTAAAAAACATGGGGGGATACATAAGGGATAAACATAGGGGCTGCAGAAGGCTTATTGGCCCATACGAGGCATCTCCTATCCAAACACAAAGATTAATCCAGTGTAATTGGCCTGTTATGTTGGACATTGTCTTCTGTGTTGGCATCGATATGTTCTTGTCTTGTCCTTACTCTCATGGTGGGTAGAGTAAATAGTTCCGTGATTTGGGTGTTCATGGTAGGTCGCTCTATTCTTATGTGAATTGCCTCAAGAATTTGTAATCTTCTTGAATCTTGGGTTTTATCTATTATGTAAGTATTCTTGTTCAACATTTCTCTTGTTAGAGTAATGTCATGGGCTTGTCTCATGTGATTCCTAGGGGCACCAGATTGAAGATGGCATGTCAAACGCCTCGTCAGCTTGGTCGACGTCATACCTATGTACTTACATTGAAGGTTACATCCTTCGTGGGGGCAAGTGTACATGTATACAACGCTTGACTGCTGTAGAGGGTTCTCCGTCGGCTTCGGGCTGTTTTTGATAAGGAGTTCGGAAGTCTTCTTGGTTTTGTAGAATATTATCAGGTTTATGTTTTGGTTAGGAGTAGTGCTTTTTACTCCTTTACGGATTATTTCTTTCATTATTCTTTCCTCTTTTATATGTTCACTGTGCATGGTTGATTTGTAATATAATTTTATTGGGGGTGTTGTGGTTTCTGTTCTAGGTTCTGAATTATACCAACGGTCCAAGTGTCTTCTTATAGCAGCGTTTATTTCCGCGTTGCTATATCCGTTGTTCACCAATACCTGAGTTACTCTTTCAAACTCTCTACTCACGTTGCTCCATTCAGAGCAGTGGGTAAGCGCTCGACGAATATAAGCATTGAGAACACTGGCTTTGTATCTTTGGGGGCACTCACTTTTACCGTTCAGGCATAATCCTATGTTGGTGGGCTTAGTATATACGTTGGTGCTTAAAGAGGTTCCTGTTTTTGTTATTAGTACATCCAAGAATGGCAGACTGTTATTTTCACTATTTTCATGTGTAAATCGGAGTACTGACTCTCTCTCTAGGTGTCTTTTTAGGTCAATTAGTTCATCTGAGTCTTTTACTATTACGAATATGTCATCTACATAACGGCAGTATACAGTTGGTTTTTGTCTGCTACTGAAGACCCTATCTTCGATGGTTCCCATATAAAAATTAGCAAATAAAACTCCTAAGGGGGAGCCCATTGCTACTCCGTCTATCTGTAAATACATGTCTCCTTGTGGACTGATGAAAGGGGCTTCTTTTGTACATGCTTCGAGAAGACTTTTCAAGTGTGGCTCAGGTATGTCTAATTTGGGGGTGCTCTCGTCTCTGTATACTCTGTCCAGTATCATTCCTATGGTTGTGTCGACTGGGACGTTGGTAAAAAGGGATTCAACGTCCAGGGAAGCGATGATTCCATCGGGCTGGGTAGATTTGATCAATTCTAGGAAATCTGCTGATGATTGTAGACTAAACTTACTTGGAGTGTATGGAGTTAGGAGTTCATTGAGTTTCTTTGCCAGGTGATAAGTTGGGGTTGGTATTTGGCTGATTATAGGGCGTAGTGGGTTACCTGGTTTATGCGTCTTAACATTGCCGTAGGCATATCCTAAGCCATAGTCGCCTTGAAGTTTATTGAAATGCACACTACCTTTCTTTGCGTTGATTGCTGTAATTGTTTTGTTTACTTTCCGCTTAAGGTCTTCTACGGGGTTCCTCGTGATTCGTTGAAATTTGGAGTCGTCACTTAGGATGTCGCTAATTTTGTTCATGTATTCATGGGTAGGAATCAATACATATGCTGCTGTTTTGTCGGCTTTTCTTATTGTTACGTCTTTCAGATTTTTTAGTTGTTTCGCTGCTTCTTTGAGTCGTGGGGTTAAGATTGTAGATGAATATGTTCCTCGTTTTTTCCCTGCTTCTGCAAGTAGTTCAGCTTGAAGTGTGTCCGTGGTGATGACTTTTTTGTTGTCTTCTAGCTTATGGATATCGTCCAGAAGCATTTCGATTTCCAGGCGTTTTTGATGCATCTTTGGTTTAGATAAGAATTGACAATTTAGACCAAGATTTAAGAGGTCTCGTTGGTCCTGGGTAAGATCATAAGAAGTCAGGTTAAAGTAGCCATCTTTAGGACGAGGGATTTTTAGCTGTCCACCGTTTAGGGATGTTAACTTACGGAGTGTCTTTGTTTCTACAAGAGTTTTATGTTGTTGTTTCAGGTTAAATAGTTCACTGTTGATGGTTTGCTTGAGTTGGATAGGGATGTCGTACTGGGTCCATTTGTTTAACAGATGCTCCGCCTGCTCTATAAAGGTTTGGAGGGCTTCCTTCTTCTTGTTTAGTTGATGCCGAATGAGCTCTTGCCTATACCTATAGGTAAACTCTGTATTGCGGACTGCTGGGTCATGTGGGTTTATATTGGTGTATACTGGCAGCAAGTTTTCTTTCAAACATGTTTCATTGAATATGACCGCATATTCTGTATTTATTATTTTCTGGTTTAGGGCTTCTATCCCTCTAACTATTTTCTTAGCATCAGGGCTTAATTGGAATAGGAGTTCTCCAAAACTCATTTTCGTACTTTTAAGGTGAAGAAAAGTAGTGATTTACTATAGAGTGTATTACACTTATTTGTATAATTTGCACGACGTTTCGAACCTCCATGGTTCATTCTCAAGTGAACAATCTTACAATACTAGTTGATTTTATACCCGCATTAGGTCAGGTGATAATACAATGAAGGTAAAAAACATGGGGGGATACATAAGGGATAAACATAGGGGCTGCAGAAGGCTTATTGGCCCATACGAGGCATCTCCTATCCAAACACAAAGATTAATCCAGTGTAATTGGCCTGTTATGTTGGACATTGTCTTCTGTGTTGGCATCGATATGTTCTTGTCTTGTCCTTACTCTCATGGTGGGTAGAGTAAATAGTTCCGTGATTTGGGTGTTCATGGTAGGTCGCTCTATTCTTATGTGAATTGCCTCAAGAATTTGTAATCTTCTTGAATCTTGGGT
Source organism: Procambarus clarkii (assembly GCF_040958095.1). Lineage (NCBI taxonomy): Eukaryota > Metazoa > Arthropoda > Malacostraca > Decapoda > Cambaridae > Procambarus > Procambarus clarkii. The sequence continues at coordinate 21,435,583 of NC_091197.1, read as the reverse complement.
TTTATCTATTATGTAAGTATTCTTGTTCAACATTTCTCTTGTTAGAGTAATGTCATGGGCTTGTCTCATGTGATTCCTAGGGGCACCAGATTGAAGATGGCATGTCAAACGCCTCGTCAGCTTGGTCGACGTCATACCTATGTACTTACATTGAAGGTTACATCCTTCGTGGGTGTCTTTGTTTCTACAAGAGTTTTATGTTGTTGTTTCAGGTTAAATAGTTCACTGTTGATGGTTTGCTTGAGTTGGATAGGGATGTCGTACTGGGTCCATTTGTTTAACAGATGCTCCGCCTGCTCTATAAAGGTTTGGAGGGCTTCCTTCTTCTTGTTTAGTTGATGCCGAATGAGCTCTTGCCTATACCTATAGGTAAACTCTGTATTGCGGACTGCTGGGTCATGTGGGTTTATATTGGTGTATACTGGCAGCAAGTTTTCTTTCAAACATGTTTCATTGAATATGACCGCATATTCTGTATTTATTATTTTCTGGTTTAGGGCTTCTATCCCTCTAACTATTTTCTTAGCATCAGGGCTTAATTGGAATAGGAGTTCTCCAAAACTCATTTTCGTACTTTTAAGGTGAAGAAAAGTAGTGATTTACTATAGAGTGTATTACACTTATTTGTATAATTTGCACGACGTTTCGAACCTCCATGGTTCATTCTCAAGTGAACAATCTTACAATACTAGTTGATTTTATACCCGCATTAGGTCAGGTGATAATACAATGAAGGTAAAAAACATGGGGGGATACATAAGGGATAAACATAGGGGCTGCAGAAGGCTTATTGGCCCATACGAGGCATCTCCTATCCAAACACAAAGATTAATCCAGTGTAATTGGCCTGTTATGTTGGACATTGTCTTCTGTGTTGGCATCGATATGTTCTTGTCTTGTCCTTACTCTCATGGTGGGTAGAGTAAATAGTTCCGTGATTTGGGTGTTCATGGTAGGTCGCTCTATTCTTATGTGAATTGCCTCAAGAATTTGTAATCTTCTTGAATCTTGGGTTTTATCTATTATGTAAGTATTCTTGTTCAACATTTCTCTTGTTAGAGTAATGTCATGGGCTTGTCTCATGTGATTCCTAGGGGCACCAGATTGAAGATGGCATGTCAAACGCCTCGTCAGCTTGGTCGACGTCATACCTATGTACTTACATTGAAGGTTACATCCTTCGTGGGGGCAAGTGTACATGTATACAACGCTTGACTGCTGTAGAGGGTTCTCCGTCGGCTTCGGGCTGTTTTTGATAAGGAGTTCGGAAGTCTTCTTGGTTTTGTAGAATATTATCAGGTTTATGTTTTGGTTAGGAGTAGTGCTTTTTACTCCTTTACGGATTATTTCTTTCATTATTCTTTCCTCTTTTATATGTTCACTGTGCATGGTTGATTTGTAATATAATTTTATTGGGGGTGTTGTGGTTTCTGTTCTAGGTTCTGAATTATACCAACGGTCCAAGTGTCTTCTTATAGCAGCGTTTATTTCCGCGTTGCTATATCCGTTGTTCACCAATACCTGAGTTACTCTTTCAAACTCTCTACTCACGTTGCTCCATTCAGAGCAGTGGGTAAGCGCTCGACGAATATAAGCATTGAGAACACTGGCTTTGTATCTTTGGGGGCACTCACTTTTACCGTTCAGGCATAATCCTATGTTGGTGGGCTTAGTATATACGTTGGTGCTTAAAGAGGTTCCTGTTTTTGTTATTAGTACATCCAAGAATGGCAGACTGTTATTTTCACTATTTTCATGTGTAAATCGGAGTACTGACTCTCTCTCTAGGTGTCTTTTTAGGTCAATTAGTTCATCTGAGTCTTTTACTATTACGAATATGTCATCTACATAACGGCAGTATACAGTTGGTTTTTGTCTGCTACTGAAGACCCTATCTTCGATGGTTCCCATATAAAAATTAGCAAATAAAACTCCTAAGGGGGAGCCCATTGCTACTCCGTCTATCTGTAAATACATGTCTCCTTGTGGACTGATGGAGACTGATGGAGACTGATCCCTAAACGGTGGACAGCTAAAAATCCCTCGTCCTAAAGATGGCTACTTTAACCTGACTTCTTATGATCTTACCCAGGACCAACGAGACCTCTTAAATCTTGGTCTAAATTGTCAATTCTTATCTAAACCAAAGATGCATCAAAAACGCCTGGAAATCGAAATGCTTCTGGACGATATCCATAAGCTAGAAGACAACAAAAAAGTCATCACCACGGACACACTTCAAGCTGAACTACTTGCAGAAGCAGGGAAAAAACGAGGAACATATTCATCTACAATCTTAACCCCACGACTCAAAGAAGCAGCGAAACAACTAAAAAAAATCTGAAAGACGTAACAATAAGAAAAGCCGACAAAACAGCAGCATATGTATTGATTCCTACCCATGAATACATGAACAAAATTAGCGACATCCTAAGTGACGACTCCAAATTTCAACGAATCACGAGGAACCCCGTAGAAGACCTTAAGCGGAAAGTAAACAAAACAATTACAGCAATCAACGCAAAGAAAGGTAGTGTGCATTTCAATAAACTTCAAGGCGACTATGGCTTAGGATATGCCTACGGCAATGTTAAGACGCATAAACCAGGTAACCCACTACGCCCTATAATCAGCCAAATACCAACCCCAACTTATCACCTGGCAAAGAAACTCAATGAACTCCTAACTCCATACACTCCAAGTAAGTTTAGTCTACAATCATCAGCAGATTTCCTAGAATTGATCAAATCTACCCAGCCCGATGGAATCATCGCTTCCCTGGACGTTGAATCCCTTTTTACCAACGTCCCAGTCGACACAACCATAGGAATGATACTGGACAGAGTATACAGAGACGAGAGCACCCCCAAATTAGACATACCTGAGCCACACTTGAAAAGTCTTCTCGAAGCATGTACAAAAGAAGCCCCTTTCATCAGTCCACAAGGAGACATGTATTTACAGATAGACGGAGTAGCAATGGGCTCCCCCTTAGGAGTTTTATTTGCTAATTTTTATATGGGAACCATCGAAGATAGGGTCTTCAGTAGCAGACAAAAACCAACTGTATACTGCCGTTATGTAGATGACATATTCGTAATAGTAAAAGACTCAGATGAACTAATTGACCTAAAAAGACACCTAGAGAGAGAGTCAGTACTCCGATTTACACATGAAAATAGTGAAAATAACAGTCTGCCATTCTTGGATGTACTAATAACAAAAACAGGAACCTCTTTAAGCACCAACGTATATACTAAGCCCACCAACATAGGATTATGCCTGAACGGTAAAAGTGAGTGCCCCCAAAGATACAAAGCCAGTGTTCTCAATGCTTATATTCGTCGAGCGCTTACCCACTGCTCTGAATGGAGCAACGTGAGTAGAGAGTTTGAAAGAGTAACTCAGGTATTGGTGAACAACGGATATAGCAACGCGGAAATAAACGCTGCTATAAGAAGACACTTGGACCGTTGGTATAATTCAGAACCTAGAACAGAAACCACAACACCCCCAATAAAATTATATTACAAATCAACCATGCACAGTGAACATATAAAAGAGGAAAGAATAATGAAAGAAATAATCCGTAAAGGAGTAAAAAGCACTACTCCTAACCAAAACATAAACCTGATAATATTCTACAAAACCAAGAAGACTTCCGAACTCCTTATCAAAAACAGCCCGAAGCCGACGGAGAACCCTCTACAGCAGTCAAGCGTTGTATACATGTACACTTGCCCCCACGAAGGATGTAACCTTCAATGTAAGTACATAGGTATGACGTCGACCAAGCTGACGAGGCGTTTGACATGCCATCTTCAATCTGGTGCCCCTAGGAATCACATGAGACAAGCCCATGACATTACTCTAACAAGAGAAATGTTGAACAAGAATACTTACATAATAGATAAAACCCAAGATTCAAGAAGATTACAAATTCTTGAGGCAATTCACATAAGAATAGAGCGACCTACCATGAACACCCAAATCACGGAACTATTTACTCTACCCACCATGAGAGTAAGGACAAGACAAGAACATATCGATGCCAACACAGAAGACAATGTCCAACATAACAGGCCAATTACACTGGATTAATCTTTGTGTTTGGATAGGAGATGCCTCGTATGGGCCAATAAGCCTTCTGCAGCCCCTATGTTTATCCCTTATGTATCCCCCCATGTTTTTTACCTTCATTGTATTATCACCTGACCTAATGCGGGTATAAAATCAACTAGTATTGTAAGATTGTTCACTTGAGAATGAACCATGGAGGTTCGAAACGTCGTGCAAATTATACAAATAAGTGTAATACACTCTATAGTAAATCACTACTTTTCTTCACCTTAAAAGTACGAAAATGAGTTTTGGAGAACTCCTATTCCAATTAAGCCCTGATGCTAAGAAAATAGTTAGAGGGATAGAAGCCCTAAACCAGAAAATAATAAATACAGAATATGCGGTCATATTCAATGAAACATATATATATATATATATATATATATATATATATATATATATATATATATATATATATATATATATATATATATATATATATATATAACTGAAAACTCACACCCCAGAAGTGACTCGAACCCATACTCCCAGAAGCAACGCAACTGGTATGTACAAGACGCCTTAATCCACTTGACCATCACGACCGGACAAAATGAGGTGATAGCCGAGGCTATTTGAACCACCCCACCGCCGGCACTCGGATAGTAATCTTGGGCATAGCATTTTACCAAATCACCTCATTCTTTGGGGCACACGTGAGGAACACAAATGCGAACAAGCCTGAATGGTCCCCAGGACAATATGCAACTGAAAACTCACACCCCAGAAGTGACTCGAACCCATACTCCCAGAAGCAACGCAACTGGTATGTACAAGACGCCTTAATCCACTTGACCATCACGACCGGACAAAATGAGGTGATAGCCGAGGCTATTTGAACCACCCCACCGCCGGCACTCGGATAGTAATCTTGGGCATAGCATTTTACCAAATCACCTCATTCTTTGGGGCACACGTGAGGAACACAAATGCGAACAAGCCTGAATGGTCCCCAGGACAATATGCAACTGAAAACTCACACCCCAGAAGTGACTCGAACCCATACTCCCAGAAGCAACGCAACTGGTATGTACAAGACGCCTTAATCCACTTGACCATCACGACCGGACAAAATGAGGTGATAGCCGAGGCTATTTGAACCACCCCACCGCCGGCACTCGGATAGTAATCAGATTACTATCCGAGTGCCGGCGGTGGGGTGGTTCAAATAGCCTCGGCTATCACCTCATTTTGTCCGGTCGTGATGGTCAAGTGGATTAAGGCGTCTTGTACATACCAGTTGCGTTGCTTCTGGGAGTATGGGTTCGAGTCACTTCTGGGGTGTGAGTTTTCAGTTGCATATTGTCCTGGGGACCATTCAGGCTTGTTCGCATTTGTGTTCCTCACGTGTGCCCCAAAGAATGAGGTGATTTGGTAAAATGCTATGCCCAAGATTACTATCCGAGTGCCGGCGGTGGGGTGGTTCAAATAGCCTCGGCTATCACCTCATTTTGTCCGGTCGTGATGGTCAAGTGGATTAAGGCGTCTTGTACATACCAGTTGCGTTGCTTCTGGGAGTATGGGTTCGAGTCACTTCTGGGGTGTGAGTTTTCAGTTGCATATTGTCCTGGGAACCATTCAGGCTTGTTCGCATATATATATATATATATATATATATATATATATATATATATATATATGTATATATATATATATATATATATATATATATATATATATATATATATATATACACAGTACAACCTCGATTCAACGAATCTCCGGCTAGTTCGCACACTTTTCAGGCCGAATTTACTCACCCGGTTCGACGAACAATGGTTCGCTGAAGCGAGGGATGTTCGGATTTGCTTACGATGTCCAGACAGAGTTCACAGACTGGTGGAAAACTTTCCCATTCTATAACAGATTACAATTAATAATTCTCTCATATGACAAGTTGGATCACACAAGTGGATCACACAAGTGGATCACACAAGTGGACCACACAAATGGACCACACATGTGGACCACAAGTGGTCCACAAGCTTACGATTTTGGGACAGAGTTCACAGAGTGGTGGAAAACTTTCTCATTCTATCACAGATTACAATTAATAATTCCTTCATAAGAAGTTGGATCACACAAGTGAACCATATGAACCAAACACCAGCCAAAATGGTCCACACAAACACCAGCCAAAATGGTCCACACAAACATCAGCCAGAGTGATCCACACAAGTGAACAACTGAGTTTCCATGATTTTCGTTCACTGATTTGGGGCACACGTATCTTTGTACATTAATTTAAAGGATGAAGCGTGATTACCTAGCTACATGTGGTAAAATCTCCTTATAGACATTTTCTGTGATGAAACAAGATGAGTGAGGGTGGACATTTAAGAGAATACTGTACTGTAAACCTCACTTTACAGTGAGGTTTCACTCACTTTCGTCTGTGTGTCGTCATAGTTCAGTGACCCATGACTTTTGAAAGTTTTATATTAATAAATAATTTCTAAAACCAGTGTTTTAATAGCTTTTTATTATCCTAATTAAACTAAACTAAATAAAACCGAAAATATGCTGTAACATGATAGACATCTGCTCTTTGAGAAATTACTGTATGTTATTGGAACAACTCTAGCGTGAGTGGACGGGTCTAATCCCTGTACACACACCATGCTTGTTTCATCCCGCCCTCCCTCTCTCCCCCTCCCTCCCTCCCTCCCTCCCTCTCCCCCTCTCTCTCTCTCTCTCTCTCCCTCTATCTCTCTCTCTCTCTCCCTCTCCCTCTCCCTCTCCCTCTCTCTCTCTCTCTCTCTCTCTCTCTCTCTCTCTCTCCCTCTCTCTCCCCCCCTCTCTCTCTCTCTCCCCCTCTCTCTCTCCCCTCTCTCTCTCCCCTCTCTCTCTCCCCTCTCTCTCTCTCTCTCTCTCTCTCTCTCTCTCTCTCTCTCTCTCTCTCTCTCTCTCTCTCTCTCTCTCTCTCTCTCTCTCTCTCTCTCTCTCTCTCTCTCCATCCATCCATCCATCCCCCTCCCTCCATCCATCCATCCCCTCCCTCCATCCATCCATCCCCTCCCTCCATCCATCCCCTCCCTCCATCCATCCATCCCCTCCATCCATTCATCCCCTCCCTCCATCTATCCATCCATCCCCTCCATCCATCCATCCATCCATCCCCTCCCTCCATCCATCCATCCATCCCCTCCCTCCATCCATCCATCCATCCATCCCCTCCCTCCATCCATCCATCCCCTCCCTCCATCCATCCATCCATCCATCCATCCCCTCCCTCCATCCATCCCCTCCCTCCATCCATCCATCCATCCATCCATCCCCTCCCTCCCTCCATCCATCCATCCATCCCCTCCCTCCATCTATCCATCCATCCCCTCCATCCATCCATCCATCCCCTCCCTCCATCCATCCATCCATCCCCTCCCTCCATCCATCCATCCATCCATCCATCCCCTCCCTCCATCCATCCATCCCCTCCCTCCATCCCCTCCCTCCATCCATCCATCCATCCATCCCCTCCCTCCATCCATCCCCTCCCTCCCTCCATCCATCCATCCATCCATCCATCCCCTCCCTCCATCCATCCATCCCCTTCCTCCCACCATCCATCCATCCATCCCCTTCCTCCATCCATCCATCCATCCCCTCCCTCCATCCATCCATCCCCTCCATTCATCCATCCATCCATCCATCCCCTCCCTCCATCCATCCATCCATCCCCTCCCTCCATCCATCCATCCCCTCCCTCCATCCATCCATCCATCCATCCCCTCCCTCCATCCATCCATCCCCCCTCCATCCATCCATCCATCCCCTCCCTCCCTCCCTCCATCCATCCCCTTTCTCCCTCCATCCATCCAGAATTGAAGAAACAAATCAAGTTAAAAAAAAAAGTTAACTGGGTCAGAGTTAGGGTTATCAGCGAGTCGGTCCCTTCACCACCACCGACACACCTCCCCCCCCCCCACCCCTACAGCCCATACACACACACACACACACACCCTCAAATCATCCATCCCTCCCTCCATCCTACCATCAATCCATCTCCATCCTACCATCAATCCATCTCCATCCTCTCCTTCCCTGCCTCCCTCCCAAGCTCTGCCTGCCTCCCTCCGTGCCTGTCTCCCTCCGTGCCTGCCTCCCTCCCTGCCTCTCCCTTACAAGCTCTGCCTGCCCACCTCCCTCCCAACCTCCCACTGATTTGTGGCAGACGTATCTTTGTAAATTAATTTAAAGGCTGAAGCGTGATTACCTAGCTACATGTCGTAAAATCTCCTTATAGACATTTTCTGTGATAAAACAAGGTGAGTGAGGGTGGACAGATAAGGGAATACTGTTCTGTAAACCTCACTTGGTTTTCCTTCGTCTGTGTCGTTATAGTTCAGTGACCCATGACTTTGAAAGTTTCAGACTAATAAATCATTTCTAAAACCAATGCTTTAATAGCTTTTTATTATCCTAATTAAACTAAACTAAATAAAACCGAAAATATACTGTAATATGATAGACATCTGCTATTTGAGAAATTATTTGTTATTGGAACAACTCCAGCGTGAGCGAGTGGACGGGTCTAATCCCTGTACACACCATGCGTTTCTCGTTTCAATTCGTCGCCACAGTTCAGTGACTACGGCTTCGAAATAATAAAATTAATAAATCATTTAATCAATGGTCATTTAACAGATGATGAGATTATACAAAATGTTACTGGCACTGTTGACGTTCCCAGCACCAGCACAGCCGTACCCAGCACCAGCACAGCCGTACCCAGCACCAGCACAGCCGTACCCAGCACCAGCACAGCCGTACCCAGCACCAGCACAGCCGTACCCAGCACCAGCACAAAAGCAGCTGAAGCCAACACAGCAGCAGTGAGCACCAGCAAAGCTGATGCAAACATCTAAAAACATCGTGTGTGAAGTGAACAATTAGAATAAGTGTTAAATTCAAGTGTGTACATAGTGTTAAAATTAAAGTTGCAATAATTCTAATGTACAATAGTTTTCAAGAACTGTATTGTAGTACTCAACATACAGCAAAACCACTTTTAATAATACAGTGCTAACGGCTTAATGCACTGCAGTACCTATTTACTGTAGAGCATTCACAACTTCACAAAACTTCAAGATGGACATAACTCCAACAATAAGGTAAATACATGAATTACAGAATTTTTAGTAGACTAGTAAAATATAGGTA
>NC_091197.1:21413801-21421301 GCF_040958095.1 Procambarus clarkii | reverse complement strand
ATATATATATATATATCACAATACACACTATTGAATAATATTACTGCAAAAAACTAAGAAAAAATCAACCAGAGACATTGAAATAATTAAGTCTTAATATCTTTGTGGCAACTCCCACCTGTCAGCTCAGGTGACGCTGACCGGCTCTGACGACCGCTCTGTCAACGCCCACTTTTTGCCAGACTTCCTCGGTCTATTGCACCTAAATTATGTCACCTACGATTTTTTTCTATTTTCCCCATACTCAGGGAACACAAATTAAAATTTTTAGAAGATGAAATAATTTTTTAAAAATTTTTTCTTGCGCACCAGGGTGTAAATCTCCTCAGGACCCCTTAGCAGCTTAGTGGTTAAAACACATTTATAAAAAGTAATGGCATTAACAAAAACCCATGACAAATTTATGCCATCATTTTGAATTGCTTATTATGTAATTACCTAAGTGTAGTTACAGGATGAGAGCTACGCTCGTGGTGTCCCGTCTTCCCAGCACTCTTTGTCATATAACGCTTTGAAACTACTGACGGTCTTGGCCTCCACCACCTTCTCACTTAACTTGTTCCAACCGTCTACCACTCTATTTGCGAAGGTGAATTTTCTTATATTTCTTCGGCATCTGTGTTTAGCTAGTTTAAACCTATGACCTCTTGTTCTTGAAGTGCCAGGTCTCAGGAAATCTTCCCTGTCGATTTTATCAATTCCTGTTACTATTTTGTACGTAGTGATCATATCACCTCTTTTTCTTCTGTCTTCTAGTTTTGGCATGTTTAATGCTTCTAACCTCTCCTCGTAGCTCTTGCCCTTCAGTTCTGGGAGCCACTTAGTAGCACGTCTTTGCACCTTTTCCAGTTTGTTGATGTGCTTCTTAAGATATGGGCACCACACAACAGCTGCATATTCTAGCTTTGGCCTAACAAAAGTCATGAACAATTTCTTTAGTATATCGCCATCCATGTATTTAAATGCAATTCTGAAGTTAGAAAGCATAGCATAAGCTCCTTGCACAATATTCTTTATGTGGTCCTCAGGTGATAGTTTTCTATCTAGAACCACCCCTAGATCTCTTTCTTTATCAGAATTCTTTAAAGATTTCTCACATAATATATAGGTTGTGTGGGGTCTATGTTCTCCTATTCCACATTCCATAACATGACATTTATTAACATTAAATTCCATTTGCCAAGTGGTGCTCCATCTACTTATTTTGTCCAGGTCTTCTTGAAGGGCATGACAATCATCTAAATTTCTTATCCTTCCTATTATCTTAGCATCATCAGCAAACATGTTCATATAATTCTGTATACCAACTGGTAGATCATTTATGTACACAATAAACATCACTGGTGCAAGAACTGAACCCTGTGGTACTCCACTTGTGACATTTCTCCATTCCGATACATTGCCTCTGATTACTGCCCTCATTTTTCTATCAGTCAGAAAATTTTTCATCCATGATAGAAGCTTACCTGTCACCCCTCCAATATTTTCCAGTTTCCAGAACAACCTCTTATGTGGAACTCTGTCAAAAGCCTTTTTTAGGTCCAGATAGATGCAGTCAACCCAACCATCTCTTTCCTGTAATATCTCTGTGGCTCGATCATAGAAACTGAGTAAATTCGATACACAGGATCTTCCAGATCGAAAACCATACTGTCTGTCTGATATTATATCATTTCTCTCCAGGTGTTCTACCCATTTAGTTTTGATTAGCGTTTCCAATACTTTCACTATTACACTTGTCAATGATACAGATCTATAATTGAGGGGGTCTTCCCTGCTGCCACTTTTGTAGATTGGAACTATGTTAGCCTGTTTCCACACATCTGCTACAATTCCTGTACACAGGGATGCCTGAAAGATCAGGTGAAGTGGAATGCTGAGCTCAGATGCACATTCTCTCAGAACCCATGGTGAAACTCCATCTGGGCCAGCTGCTTTGTTCTTACCGAGCTCCTTTAGCATATTTTCCACTTCATCTCTAGACACCTCTATCCACTCTATGTTGTTCTCTGGAATTCTTATTGTGTCTGGTTCTCTGAAGATTTCATTTTGTACAAACACACTTTGGAACTTTTCATTTAATGTTTCACACGTTTCCTTTTCATTTTCCGTGAATCTGTTTCCCATTTTCAACCTCTGGATATTATCCTTTACCTGCAATTTGTTGTTTATGAATTTGTAGAATAGGCCCGGTTCTGTTTTACATTTATCCGCTATCCCTTTTTCAAAATTTCTTTCTGCCTCTCTCCTTACTGCTGTATAGTTGTTTCTCGCATCTTTGTATCGCTGGTATGTTTGGGGGTTTGGCCTCTTTCTATACCGATTCCATTTTTGTGTCTTTTGGTCTCTTGCCCTCTCACAATTTCTGTCGAACCAATCCTGTTTTCTGGCCCTGCATCTCTGTTTTGGTATAAATTTTTTTGTGCCTTTATCATATATTTCACAAAACTTGACATACATCTCATTCACTTCCTTGCCTAGCATCAAGTCTGTCCAATTATACTCACTAAAAAAATTTCTAAGGTCACCATAATGTCCTCTCCTGAAGTCTGGTTTTTCAACTGCTTCAACCTCCTTATTTTCTTCCAGCTTATAAGGCGAGGTTATTGTGTTCTAGTGGACTATGATTATCATAAAATCCTAAATTAGTTTATCATGCCACTATTTGGTATATAATCATTCTCAAACTACTCAACCCTTGAAATATGATCATCCAAGAACCATATTTAAATTGTAATGCTAAAAGAGTATCAAACATACTTACATGCTTTGTCAGCTCATTCTTTAAGATTTTTAGGATGAGAGGTACTTGGTGGCGCAAATTTTCTGGGTAGACATAGGTGAGCATGCCCAATGTCCGCACTTGATGATGCAACACTATCATGAAGAAAAGAATGAGAACACAAATTTTATAAAAATAGTTTTATACTGTGTTAAATGGTAGGCTTAATATATTTATCTTTAATTCATCAACCCCATTACCAAATGTACAGTCAGAGAAAGCAACATGAAATTTTAAGAGAATAGATCAATCCTTTTGTGACATTTCCAATGTTATTTTTTATTTATTCAACAATTGAAGCAGCATGTGTATTTACTATTTTGTATCTGCAGAATCAAGCTATTGGCTCTTGAACCCCGCCTTTCTAAACAATTTATTTTTCTTCTATTATGTCTACTACACATATTTCTCTTACACGCGCACACACACACACACACTTGGCAAATGGAATTTAATGTTAATAAATGTCATGTTATGGAATGTGGAATAGGAGAACATAGACCCCACACAACCTATATATTATATGAGAAATCTTTAAAGAATTCTGATAAAGAAAGAGATCTAGGAGTGGTTCTAGATAGAAAACTATCACCTGAGGACCACATAAAGAATATTGTGCAAGGAGCCTATGCAATGCTTTCTAACTTCAGAATTGCATTTAAATACATGGATGGCGATATACTAAAGAAATTGTTCATGACTTTTGTTAGGCCAAAGCTAGAATATGCAGCTGTTGTGTGGTGCCCATATCTTAAGAAGCACATCAACAAACTGGAAAAGGTGCAACGACATGCTACTAAGTGGCTCCCAGAACTGAAGGGCAAGAGCTACGAGGAGAGGTTAGAAGCATTAAATATGCCAAAACTAGAAGACAGAAGAAAAAGAGGTGATATGATCACTACGTACAAAATAGTAACAGGAATTGATAAAATCGACAGGGAAGACTTCCTGAGACCTGGAACTTCAAGAACAAGAGATCATAGATTTAAACTAGCTAAACACAGATGCCGAAGAAATATAAGAAAATTCACCTTCGCAAATAGAGTGGTAGACGGTTGGAACAAGTTAAGTGAGAAGGTGGTGGAGGCCAAGACCGTCAGTAGTTTCAAAGCGTTATATGACAAAGAGTGCTGGGAAGACGGGACACCACGAGCGTAGCTCTCATCCTGTAACTACACTTAGTTAATTACACTTAGGTAATTACACAAATCATAGAGAAAATAGTAGGTTTAGGAGAAGGCTCAAAGGAAAATGTCAGTGATTTTAGAAGAATAGGAAAATATGAGAAAGAAAAGAACCGCCCCTTAAGGGTGACCTTTAATGGAGTGAAAAACATGATGGAAGTGCTAAGAAATGCCAGGAAACTGCAGAGTGATGAGGTTGGCAAATCTTGGTCAATAAGACAAGACCTCTCCAAGGAAGACAGAGAAAAGCTGAAAATGAACTTAATTGAGGCAAAACGTCTAAATGGGGATAGAAATGAAGAAGACAGAAATTCTTTTTTTTACAAAGTGACAGGGACTGGAAAGCTTGTGAAATGGTACATAAAAACAAAGCAACAAGATCAGTAGTGGAAGGGGGAGTAAAGAGCAAAGGAAAAGGGAACATGTTCCTGAAAATTGTATATACCAACATAGATGGAGTGAGGTCAAAAACTTTGGAGTTGCAAGATATAATCCAGCTTAGGGTCCCAGATATCGTTGCATTATCAGAAACGAAACTTGAAGGAAATATAATAAATGAAGTCATATTCCCAAGAGGCTACTCAGTTTGGAGACGTGACAGGAAAACTAGGAAGGGAGGAGGAGTGGCTGTACTGGTGAAAAAACACCTGAAGGTAAAAGAGTTAATATTTGAAAACCCTCGAGATATTGACATAATGGCATTGCAGGTCTGGAATCAGGATGATAACCTGATAATTGTAAATGCCTACAGCCCACCAGCAAGCAACACGTGGACAAAGGAAGAACTGGACGACAAACGAGAGGGCCTCATAATGGTCATGAGAGATATTATTGTACAAGCAGATAAAGATAAATCACGACTGTTGATACTGGGGGACTTCAACTTTAGAGCAATACACTGGGAGGCCTATGAAGCAAGAACGGAGGACTTTTGGACATGCAGATTTGTGAACCTCATTCTGGAGACATTCTTGTATCAACACATAAAGCAAGCCACAAGAATGAGGGAAGGAGATATACCGTCAGTACTGGATCTAGTATTCACCAGGAAAGAAGAAGAGATTTTTGACATCCAGTACCTTCCTCCCTTGGGAAAGAGTGATCACGTCCTGTTAGACAGTAAATATGCTTTAAGATATCATCTAGAAGAAAATGTGGACATTGAAACAGTTGATAAACTCGATTTAAAGAGAGGCAACTATGGGGAACTTCGAAATTTTTTTAATGAGTGTAATTGGACAGAATTGTTGCTAGGCAGGGAAGTAAATGAAATGTATGCCAAATTTTTAAAACTATACGAGGAAGGCACACAAACATTCATACCAAAACAGAGATGCAGGACCAGAAAACAGGATTGGTTCGACAGAAATTGTGAGAGGGCAAGAGACCAAAAGACACAAAAATGGAATCAGTATAGGAAGAGGCCAAACCCCCAAACATACCAGCGATACAAAGATGCGAGAAACAATTATACAGCAGTAAGGAGAGAGGCAGAAAGAAATTTTGAAAAAGGGATAGCAGATAAATGTAAAACAGAACCGGGCCTATTCTACAAATTCATAAACAACAAATTGCAGGTAAAGGATAATATCCAGAGGTTGAAAATGGGAAACAGATTCACGGAAAATGAAAAGGAAATGTGTGAAACATTAAATGAAAAGTTCCAAAGTGTGTTTGTACAAAATGAAATCTTCAGAGAACCAGACACAATAAGAATTCCAGAGAACAACATAGAGCGGATAGAGGTGTCTAGAGATGAAGTGGAAAATATGCTAAAGGAGCTCGGGAGGAACAAAGCAGCTGGCCCAGATGGCGTTTCACCATGGGTTCTGAGAGAATGTGCATCTGAGCTCAGCATTCCACTTCACCTGATCTTTCAGGCATCACTGTGTACAGGAATTGTAGCAGACATGTGGAAACAGGCTAACATAGTTCCAATCTACAAAAGTGGCAGCAGGGAAGACCCCCTCAATTATAGACCTGTATCATTGACAAGTGTAATAGTGAAAGTATTGGAAAAGCTAATCAAAACTAAATGGGTAGAACACCTGGAGAGAAATGATATAATATCAGACAGACAGTATGGTTTTCGATCTAGAAGATCCTGTGTATCGAATTTACTCAGTTTCTATGATCGGGCCACAGAGATATTACAGGAAAGAGATGGTTGGGTTGACTGCATCTATCTGGACCTAAAAAAGGCTTTCGACAGAGTTCCACATAAGAGGTTGTTCTGGAAACTGGAAAATATTGGAGGGGTGACAGGTAAGCTTCTATCATGGATGAAAAATTTTCTGACTGATAGAAAAATGAGGGCAGTAATCAGAGGCAATGTATCGGAATGGAGAAATGTCACAAGTGGAGTACCACAGGGTTCAGTTCTTGCACCAGTGATGTTTATTGTGTACATAAATGATCTACCAGTTGGTATACAGAATTATATGAACATGTTTGCTGATGATGCTAAGATAATAGGAAGGATAAGAAATTTAGATGACTGTCATGCCCTTCAAGAAGACCTGGACAAAATAAGTATATGGAGCACCACTTGGCAAATGGAATTTAATGTTAATAAATGTCATGTTATGGAATGTGGAATAGGAGAACATAGACCCCACACAACCTATATATTATGTGAGAAATCTTTAAAGAATTCTGATAAAGAAAGAGATCTAGGAGTGGTTCTAGATAGAAAACTATCACCTGAGGACCACATAAAGAATATTGTGCAAGGAGCCTATGCTATGCTTTCTAACTTCAGAATTGCATTTAAATACATGGATGGCGATATACTAAAGAAATTGTTCATGACTTTTGTTAGGCCAAAGCTAGAATATGCAGCTGTTGTGTGGTGCCCATATCTTAAGAAGCACATCAACAAACTGGAAAAGGTGCAAAGACATGCTACTAAGTGGCTCCCAGAACTGAAGGGCAAGAGCTACGAGGAGAGGTTAGAAGCATTAAATATGCCAAAACTAGAAGACAGAAGAAAAAGAGGTGATATGATCACTACGTACAAAATAGTAACAGGAATTGATAAAATCGACAGGGAAGACTTCCTGAGACCTGGAACTTCAAGAACAAGAGGTCATAGATTTAAACTAGCTAAACACAGATGCCGAAGAAATATAAGAAAATTCACCTTCGCAAATAGAGTGGTAGACGGTTGGAACAAGTTAAGTGAGAAGGTGGTGGAGGCCAAGACCGTCAGTAGTTTCAAAGCGTTATATGACAAAGAGTGCTGGGAAGACGGGACACCACGAGCGTAACTCTCATCCTGTAACTACACTTAGGTAATTACACTTAGGTAATTACACACACACACACACGTGTGTGTGGCATAAATTTGTTAATAAATTGGCATAAATTTGTTACATGTGTCTTATTTCTAGTTCTTTCCCAAGAGGCAGACAAGAGGAGCTCCAGCATATTTCAACAATCCTAAGTATTGTAGTACAGGATGATGATAGTGAGTGGTGTCCCAGTGAACATAAAGGTATAGTGCTTTTGAAAAATAGGTGAGATAACAGGAAT
>NC_091197.1:21338801-21408801 GCF_040958095.1 Procambarus clarkii | reverse complement strand
TACCTAGTAGCCAGAACGCACTTCTCAGCCTACTATGCAAGGCCTGATTTGCCTAATAAGCCAAGTTTTCATGAATTAATTGTTTTTCGGCAACCTAACCTACCTAACCTAACCTAACCTAACTTTTTCTGCTACCTAACCTAACCTAACCTATAAAGATAGGTTAGGTTAGGTTAGGTAGGGTTGGTTAGGTTCGGTCATATATCTACTTTAATTTTATCTCCAATAAAAAACAATTGACCTCATACATAATGAAATGGGTAGCTTTATCATTTCATAAGAAAAAAATTAGAGAAAATATAATAATTTAGGAAAACTTGGCTTATTAGGCAAATCGGGCCTTGCATAGTAGGCTGAGAAGTGAGTTCTGGCTACTAGGTACGACATATATATATATATATATATATATATATATATATATATATATATATATATATATATATATATATATATATATATATATATATAACCTGTATTATTTAGCCGTGATAGTATTATAGAAGAGACTGAGTGGGATAATGACTGGGTACAATGTTCAAATATCAGTGATTCAATGCTGTTCACGATGTTCACAACGCTAGCCACAGCACCACAGCATTATTTCGTCCATCTAGGAATCTTCAAACGACTTCTTAGGTTCCTTTTCAAAATAAACTTGTGGTCAATTATTCATTTACAGAAATTAGTGACCAGGATTGGCCCATAGGGGGCAGCTGCTATTGGCCCATAGGAGGCAGCTGCTATTGGCCCATACGAGGCAGCTGCTATTGGCCCATACGAGGTAGCTGCTATTGGCCCATAGGAGGCAGCTGCTATTGGCCCATAGGAGGGAGCAGCTATTGGGCCATAGGAGGCAGCTGCTATTGGCCCATAGCAGGCAGCTGCTATTGGCCCATAGGAGGCAGCTCCTATTGGCCAATATGAGGCAGCTGCTATTGGCCAATACGAGGCAGCTGCTATTGGCCAATACGAGGCAGCTGCTATTGGCCAATACGAGGCAGCTGCTATTGGCCAATACGAGGCAGCTGCTATTGGCCAATACGAGGCAGCTGCTATTGGCCAACACGAGGCAGCTGCTATTGGCCCATACGAGCTATTTTGGTGAGGGATGTGACGTCGTAATTGTAGCGTTGTCTGCTGTCTGCTGTGTGATTTCTCATGCAGTGTATGATGGCCACTGTACTGTTTGGACACAATACTGGCTTACTTGCATAGTTCTAGTAAATAAAACATGTAGATAAGTATATATAACATGTGTAAATAGTGTAATAAAAACAATGACAGTATGGTGGGAGGAGCTATGTTGGCGAGTAAGATGTTGGAGTGAGGGGAGGGCCTGTGGCTGCTCACACTCACGATGTTCTGAATGTGTTGATGGTAAATGTATATAGTATGTGACAGTGTATAGTGTGTACATATGTTGTAAATATACATAAATGAACATGAAACATGGGTGTGAATAACTGTATGATGGGAGGGGCAAAGTTGGCGAATACAATGTTGGAGAAGTGAGGGAGGGCTGGCTGGGTGTTGCTGCTCACACTCGCAGTGTTCTGAATGTGTTGATGGTGAATGTATATATTGTGTAACAGTGTATAGTCTGTAAATAGATTGTATATATTCATAAATTAGCATGATACATGGTAAATATGTACAAGATATGTGTACACAAGTGTCATGCACGTAACACAGTGTCCTCAGACAGTACGGATGTTTTACTGCCATAATATAGTGTACGTGTTCATTATACATAGGATTAGCACGTAAAAACAAATAAAAAGTATTTGGAACTGAGCGCAAAAAATGAACAAAAATATATTCGCGGCAACTCGCGCGCCCCGCCCCATGCGCCCCACCGGCCTCGAGAGCATGCTGCTCTGGCGCATGGAGAATGACGACATCACGCAAGGAAGTGAATGAGATGTATGTCAAGTTTTGTGAAATATATGATAAAGGCACAAAAAAATTTATACCAAAACAGAGATGCAGAACTAGGAAACAGGATTGGTTCAACAGAAATTGCGAGAGGGCCAGAGACCAAAAGACACAAAATGGAATCAATACAGGAAGAGGCCAAACCCCCAAACATACCAGCGATACAAAGATGCGAGAAACAACTACATGGCAGTGAGGAGAGAGGCAGAAAGAAATTTTGAAAAAGGGATTGCAGACAAATATAAAACAGAACCAGGTCTGTTCTATAAATTCATAAACAACAAATTACAGGTAAAGGATAATTTTCAGAGGTTGAAAATAGGAAATAGATTCACGGAAAATGAAAAGGAAATGTGTGAAACATTAAACAAAAAGTTCAAAAGTGTGTTTGTACAAAATGAAATCTTCAGGGAACCAGATACAATAAGAATTCCAGAGAACAACATAGAGCACATAGAGGTGTCTAGAGACGAAGTGGAAAAAATGCTCAAGGAGCTAAATAAGAACAAAGCAGTTGGTCCAGCTGGAGTTTCACCATGGGTTTTGAGAGAATGTGCACTTGAGCTCAGCATTCCACTTCAACTGATTTTTCAGGCATCCCTGTTTACAGGAGTTGTAGCTGATGTGTGGAAAAAGGCTAACATAGTTCCAATTTACAAATGTGGAAGCAGGGAAGACCCCTTTAAATTAATTATAGACCGGTATCATTGACAAGTGTAATAGTCAAAATATTGGAAAAAATAATTAAAACTAAATGGGTAGAACACCTAGAGAGAAATTATATATTATATGACACAGACAGTATGGTTTTCGATCTGGAAGATCCTGTGTATCGAATTTACTCAGTTTCTATGATCGAGCAACAGAGATATTACAGAAAAGAGATGGTTGGGTTGACCGCATCTATCTGGACCTAAAAAAAGGCTTTCGACAGAGTTCCACATAAGAGGTTGTTCTGGAAACTGGAAAATATTGGAGGGATGACAGGTAAGCTTCTAACATGGATGAAAAATTTTCTGACTGATAGAAAAATGAGGGCAGTGATCAGAGGCAATGTATCGGACTGGAGAAATGTCACAAGTGGAGTACCACAGGGTTCAGTTCTTGCACCAGTGATGTTTATTGTCTACATAAATAATCTACCAGTTGGTATACAGAATTATATGAACATGTTTGCTGATGATGCTAAGATGATAGGAAAAATAAGAAACTTTGATGATTGTCATGCCCTTCAAGATGACCTGGACAAAATAAGTATATGGAGCACCACTTGGCAAATGGAATTTATTGTTAATAAATGCCATGTTATGGAATGTGGAATAGGAGAACATAGACGTCACACAACCTATATATTATGTGAGATATCTTTAACCCTTAAATTGTGCATCGCATCATATGATGCTTTGCCCGACTTTTAGTAAATTGCGCATCGCATCATATGATGCTTTGGACTACCGCGTACGATTTGAAAGTCCCGCGGGGTATAGGGGGTCCCCACACACTACCCAGGGGCTATAGTAAACAGCCGCCATTTTGAAAAAAAATCCAGCTCACGCTACTATCGCGTGGGAGGCCTCAGTTACCCAGCAGCCACCATGTCGAGCGCACGGCCAAACACTTCCCGGGCACGCCCCACGCAATCACTCACCCAAGAGCAAATAACCAGTGAATTATTTTTCGATGGTGAGGAAAGTGACTTTGATGACTCTGATATAGATAAAGACTATACACAATTGACCGATGAAGATAGCACGGACAGTGAAAATGAGATACAGCCGCCTCCCATGGCGAGACCTACACGCTCACCCATGCCACCTCGCCCAGTGTCTACCCCAATTCACCCTCGACCACACAGTTCCTGTGCTTATTTAGAAGCTGAGGATATGTTCGGTGACGAGTCAGAGGAAGCTGACTCTTTTTCTGGTTTTAGTGAAGTGGAATTAGAACATTGTGTTACAGAGCCTGGTGCCAGTACCAGTGATGTTACTGGGCGAGATTTTGTCGCGTCAGCAGCGTCTCGCCCAGCCAAGCGCCACCGCATGGAGCAACATGAGGCACCAAGAGCCTCATATTCACGTGCTTTTACCTCACGTGCACGTAGCGGCTGTACTGTGTGTAGGCGGGCTTCAGCTCCTGGTCCACGGGGTGCATCGCTTCCTCGCCGTAGTGCCCCTGTTGCACCCCTTGCGTCTCGCAGGACACTAGGTGTACTAGTGTGGAGTGATGGTGCTGGTTTTATTCCCCGAATTCCTGCCTTTGACAATAAAGATGTTGGGATTACAGAGCTTTTCCCTGATAATGGAGAGGATATGATTGAATGTGATTATTTTACAGCATTCTATGATGAGCCGCTCATGGAATATATTGTACACCAAACGAACCTTCATGCAGCTCATCTCATTAGAAGAGAGATAACAGAATTTTCACGATAGCAACGTTGGAAAAACACCAATGTTGGTGAAATGTATGTGTTTCTAGAGATATGTATGTTGATGAAACACTGTGTCAAACACGCTATCACAGATTACTGGAGGAAAGATTCTATTCCAACACCTTTCTTCGGGAAATATATGTCCCAAGACAGATTTCAGATACTCCTCAGGTGTGTGCATTTTGCAAGTGATGAGGACCGGACAGAGGATGATAGACTTTGGCGAGTTAGGCACTATATGAATGAAGTTATTGGAAAGTTCAGAGATTTTTACGTACCAGCACAAAAGCTGGTGATTGACGAATCCCTTGTACTTTTCAAAGGACGTGTTTCATTCAAACAATATATTCCCTCCAAACAAAACAGATTTGGCTTGAAATTCTTTGTACTGTGTGACTGTGAAACAGGGTACGTATTACACATGATTCTGTATTCAGCTAGCGATGTAGACATTCCCGGTAACGACGAACATGGTTTCTCGGGTAGTGTGGTGAAGTCACTGATGGCACCATGGATGAACAAGGGCTACATCCTATTCACAGATAATTACTATACAAGTCCATTGCTAGCTAGGTTCTTGATTGAAAATAGAACCGGATTGGTTGGCACAGTAAAGGCACGAAGAAGGGAAATGCCAGTGTTCGACGGTGGACTTGCAGTTGGTGAGTGCCAGGTACGGAAATGTGATCAAATACTCTCGGTACGGTGGAGAGACAAGAGAGAAGTGAACCTGCTGACAACCATTCATGAGGGTACAATGTTGAACAGTGGCAAGATGCACCGTGTAACGAGAGAACCAGTATATAAGCCAGATTGTGTTCTTGACTACAATATCAACATGCGTTTGATTGATAAGGCTGACATGATGATTGGCACTATCGAGTGTGTGCGGAAAACATTGAAGTGGATGAAAAAATATTTTTCCATCTTGTTGACATGAGCATGTTGAACTGCTATAATTTGTATCTGATGAAAACTGGACATAAACCTATTTTCCGTTCATTTGCTTTTACACTTGCAACACAGTTATTAGCAAAGTTTGGTCAAGAAGTCCCTGGCATACGAAGACCAATCATGAACCCAGTGTTGCAGTATGCTGCAACACACAGGCTCGCTCGCATAGATGCCTTTCAGCAACACAGACTAAAGAATTTGCCACCAGGTGGAAAGCGTGCAATAGGCCAACGTGCTTGCATAGTTTGTAAAACAACAAAACGAAGAGAACAGGAACGTAAAATGGTGCAAATATGGTGTGACGGGTGTGGAGTTGCATTGTGTGCTGTCGACTGCTTCAACGACTACCACTCACTCCAAGATTTCTAAATGTGCAATAATAGTGCAAAAACCTGTACATAGAGTGTGCTAGTGTGTACATATAAAATAATGAACATTGTGATTACTGTACATAATATAATGCCGTAATGGAAAACGTTTGTGTGCGCATGTGTAAACTCGATGTATGCAACATATATTGACAATAACTGTGCACTAACATAATGTGCAACACAATTAGTGACTAATATTGAAAAGAATACACGCGTAGACACTGTAAATAATGACGCGAAAATAAATTTGTGGCAACTCTGGCTGCTTGAAGACCGCGCGCGACGCCTCCGGAACGCACCGTGCATGAGCGAACATGCAAACTGTGACGTCATCATCCATCTTCTCGGCTCAATTACATCGCCGGTAAGTACAATTTATTTTTTATTTTTTCCTATGATCAGGGAACACGACTTAACAAGTTAGGAAGAAAAAATATAAGCAAATATATATATATATATATATAATATATATATGACAATGTCAGACCACGGAGGAAAAAATGAAACAGGAAATTTCCTTAAGTACTTTCGTATATTAAATACATCTTCAGAAGGTCAATTCTGAAGGAAGAAGGTCGTATTTAATATACGAAAGTACTTAAGGAAATTTCCTGTTTCATTTTTCCTCCGTGGTCTGACATTGTCACATTCTTAATCACGTGTTTATTTTCGTGACACACACACACACACACACACACACCTTCGCAAATAGAGTGGTAGACGGTTGGAACAAGTTAAGTGAGAAGGTGGTGGAGGCCAAGACCGTCAGTAGTTTCAAAGCGTTATATGACAAAGAGTGCTGGGAAGACGGGACACCACGAGCGTAGCTCTCATCCTGTAACTACACTTAGGTAATTACACACACACACACACACACACACACACACACACACAATGAAGTACACAATGAAGGGGAACAGCCTACCTGTAACGATTCGAGAAAGAGACCTGGGAGTGGATGTGACACCTAATCTAACTCCTGAGGCACATATAAATAGGATAACGACAGCAGCGTACTCTACACTGGCGAAAATTAGAACTTCATTCAGAAACCTAAATGAGGAAGCTTTTAGGGCGCTTTACACTGCCTACGTGAGACCCGTCTTAGAGTATGCCGCGCCATCATGGAGCCCCCACCTGAAGAAACACATAAAGAAACTGGAGAAGGTTCAGAGGTTTGCGACGAGGCTTGTCCCAGAGCTACGAGGGATGGGATATGAAGAGCGGCTGAAGGAACTGAACCTTACGACACTAGAGAAAAGAAGGGAGAGAGGAGATATGATAGGGACATATAAAATACTCAGGGGAATTGACAAAGTGGAAATAGATCAAATGTTCACACGTAATAATAACAGAACGAGGGGACATGGGTGGAAACTGGAAACTCAGATGAGTCACAGAGATGTTAGGAAGTTTTCTTTTAGCGTGAGAGTAGTAGAAAAATGGAATGCACTTGGGGAACAGGTTGTGGAAGCAAATACTATTCATACTTTTAAAACTAGGTATGATAGGGAAATGGGACAGGAGTCATTGCTGTAAACAACCGATAGCTAGAAAGGCGGGATCCAAGAGTCAATGCTCGATCCTGCAAGCACATATAGGTGAGTACACACACACACACATATATATATATATATATATTTTTTTTTTGTATGCACCTGTGGGTGTCAAATGGTATATAGCAATGCGCCATTTAAGGGTTAAAGAATTCTGATAAAGAAAGAGATCTAGGGGTGGTTCTAGATAGAAAACTATCACCTGAGGACCACATAAAGAATATCGTGCGAGGAGCCTATGCCACGCTTTCTAACTTCAGAATTGCTTTTAAATACATGGATGGCGATATACTAAAGAAATTGTTCACGACTTTTGTTAGGCAAAAGCTAGAATATGCAGCGGTTGTGTGGTGCCCATATCTTAAGAAGCACATCAACAAACTGGAAAAGGTGCAAAGACATGTTACCAAGTGGCTCCCAGAACTGAAGGGCAAGAGCTACGAGGAGAGGTTAGAGGCATTAAATATGCCAAAACTAGAAGACAGAAGAAAAAGAGCTGATCACTACATACAAAATAGTAACAGGAATTGATAAAATCAATAGGGAAGATTTCCTGAGACCTGGAACTTTAAGAACAAGAGGTCATAGATTTAAACTAGCTAAACACAGATGCCGAAGAAATATAAGAAAATTCACATTCGCAAACAGAGTGGTAGACGGTTGGAACAAGTTAGGTGAGGTGGTGGTGGAGGTCAAGACCGTCAGTAGTTTCAAAGCGTTATATGACAAAGAGTGCTGGGAAGATGGGACACCACGAGTGTAGCTCTCATCCTGTAACTACACTTAGGTAATTATGAGCCCTGGCACGACCCCGTCGGGAAGGCCCGCCACGAGCCCCCCCGGAGGACCAACAAGTCCGACATAGGACGGCAACTAGTCGAAGCTGCCTGTAGATACTGCATAACCACAGACTCCGCAAACAGCTACTGACAAAAAGGGGAAGCCAGTCTAAGAGCTAGGGCCCAAGTGGATTCCAAGGAGAAGGCGAGCACCACCTGCCGACACGCGAGTCAAGAAGCAAAAAACTGTGAAACTGGAGGAGCGGAGCGAAAAGCTTCAACAATGCAGACGACGTGCGTACCACAGAGGGCATCGCACTAGACCCAGAGGCGGCTGCAAGCTCCTCCACATCCACCTCAAGCTTTGACCTGTCCAAGTACAGATCAAGGACGGAGAAGAAACGCAGGCCCAAAACCAGAAGGCCACGTGTATGCATCATCCAACATCCCGCGGAAGGGCAGGGGTGAACAAGCATGCATCGAGATGCTCAAATTCACCCCCAGGAAAACCTGCAACGCCATCTGACCTTCCCTGCCACTCAAGTGCGCGGGAACGACAGAACGTATGCCACGCCTCCAAAGAGAAGAGAGGGCAGTCTGCTAACCAGGATGACTCTGGAACTTCATAACGAACCCAGTAAGGACACGAAGATCCATACACGAAGGAATGCAGACCCATCACAAAAGCATAATCCGGCTCGTGCAGGCGGTAAGCCGCAAGAGCTTCCCGGACCACATGGGACGGGATGCAGGAAGCCGAAAACCTCCAAAAGGATGGAACCGAAAAAACTGTCGCGGGTCATGGACCCGAACCCAGGGAGGGGTAGATGCCAAATTCAATTCGTATGAGCATGGAAAGAAAGAGAATCCCACACCTTGTAACACCAACCCCCGTTCCGAGGATACAAAATCCCAGGCAGGGTCTAACGGGGCTCAAGGCCCCCCAAATCATCCCCTCCCATGCCCCGGGAACCTCACCCCGACGACGAGCCGTCCTCCAAACCTGCTGTCTCTAAAGAAAAGGCAGGAGCTGCCGAAAAAGTAGGAACGAAGGGAGGGGGGGGGGTTTCACTGATCAGACCCAGAAGCTCCGGCTGGAGGACGAAACTCAAATGCCTCCACCGCCTCCCCGTAGGGGACTCCCACGAGACCACCAGTCTCAACACCAAGTAAACCCTGCCCCGACTCAAAAACCCTTAGATATTTCGGAGTCAGAAGCAATGGAGGGGAGGGGGGGGGGAAGGAACTGGCTGCACAACAGAAGGGGAAGGACAAGGAGGGGCAAACAGAACCAAAGTTGAAGCGACTCCCACCCAAAGTCCGGGTCACTAAAACCAATACGGGGCAGTCTCGGAGGCATCCACAGAAGCAACCAACCTATTGCATCCAGGGACACAACGACCCTACAGGCAGTATGGCGGAGGCACAAACCGTGATTGTCACCCTGAGACACGGGGATCTCATCCAACAGACCACAGAGCCCCCGTTATGTTTCCCAGGGCCTTGGTGTCATGACAAGGGAAGCCTAGGCAGGGTACTGCAAACCAGCATCCAAGACTACCAAACAAACCTCTAAAAGCTGAACCCCCGGGGACGTGACCACTCACGGGGGCCCGAGCAGGGGGTACCACCAAGAACACATACGTATATATAAAACCCAAGTTATAGACAGGGGGCCACCAAAGGCATCCCCCCCCCCCCACGAGGCATGAAAACAAAAAAAGAAAAAAACCCGCAAGAGGACAACATGCTCAGGCGGACACGAGCCGGCCACTATAACAGGCGATAATAGGAATATATAATAGCTGTGCAGTACCCTGTGCCCCTACCAGTGACGAAAACTTCCTACCCAGAGGAAAACAAGGGCAACAAAAACCCCAGCTGACTCCAAGGGCAGCCAAGTACTGAGCAGTAAAAGACACTGCAGAGGTAGATCCCAAGGCAACTTGTGGAATGCATCCCCAAGCCCCAAGGGCAGTACTTACTGGGCACCTAGGGAAGGAAAAACTAGGCGCATGCAGCCTGAGTACCGTAGAATATTACTCCTAGCTCACACACCACCTGTAGAGACAGACCATGCCACAAGGCACAGAAACCGAGACCAAATCAGGAGCCAGAGGCACAAGACCTCGCCAGTAGCACATCAGTCAAGAGCTGAAGGGTGGATCGCCGGCGTAAGGGTCTAGGGGCAGACAGCGGTGCAGCAATGTGATGAAGTCATGCTTGTTTACTACTGTAATTTTTGTTTGGAGAGTTCTGTCCACTCGTTCAGCTTTTGGTAGCAATATTTTCACAGAATAGGGGTTTGTTTTGGGGCGCCTACATTTCTGGGTGCCATACCCGGTCAATGACAGACATAGAATGCTCCCAACCACACGGGGGATTCTATAAGCCATTGCTCCTCAAATGCCAGAAAACTAATACTGTATATCTATATCAGCCTGGAAAGCTCCGGGGTGCCAATGGGGCTTCCCCCAGAAAAGAGGTGATGTGACCACCACTTGCGAAATACAATGCAATCTCGATAAGGCAAATCTCCGGTTGTCTCTGCACAACTTTCAGGCCAGATTTACTTGCCCGTTTCGACAAATTCTGGTTCCCTGAAGTGGGGCGCATGTGCAGATTTGCTTAGGATGTTGGGATGGTTCACAGTTTGGTTGAAATATTGCCAATCTTGCCACAGGATAAAATGTTAAATTCCCTTCAAATGACAGGTTGAAATTAAAATTTTCCTCAGTGAAATCTTCCTTCCACTCTCACTGACTCAACCTCCCTTACTGTCTCTCTTCCCCTCCCTCACTGCCACTCTCCCTCCTTCCCTCATTGCCACTCTCATTCCCTCCCTCCCTCCCTCCCTTCCTGTCTCCCTAATAACATGAGAACCACATGCCATGGAGGAGGGACCCACGTGTGGTCTATCACCACCCAGTGGGGAAGAGGAAGTGGCAACCCGTCTGATGGCTGGTCTAGACTCTAGAAAGTTTGTCTAATTCAATAAATCCAGTGGCAAGTATTAATAAATGATGCAAGTATTTTTTTAACATTTTATTATCCTAATAATATTACTAAACAAAATATATTACTAAACATATATATGATGATGTGCATGCAGAATTTAAGAAAAAAATTCTGGCTAACAGGGTTAGGCGTATCGGAAGGAGCCCGTCCCTCCCCAGTCGCCGAAACCCCTACCCCGACCCCCTAGATTCCACAGTCTATCTGCCCTGCTCGCAGATGCAAACTGTGCATAATTCAAAATAAACCTTTTTGTTTATTTAATAAGCATATAAGTGATCCTTCTCACCGCCTGCTTCCCTCCCGCCCTCACCGCCTCCCTCCATCTCCATACCTCACTGCTACTCTCCTTCACCTCCTCACTGCCACTCTCCCTCACTGTCTCACTACCTCCCCTCCCTCCCTCAGGCTGGTATCCAGCGTGGTGGGGAGAGCAATATTTGTTTACAACTACTGACATCCTTTGTAACTGTCACACACACAAGGTGTGTATAATTACAAATGGCACCTCGAGAGGATTCAAGCAAAATTCGATATACAGTATACTATATACAGTATGCCTTTTCTAAGGTATATAAAGATAGGGTATGATTCATTATGGTATAGTTTAGTAGCACTGTATAGAACAATGAAATATTCTTGATTTACATTACAGTACTAAAAAATTCCATTACATAAATGCCTCCTGAAGGCATCACTATTGCAATGAATCCCTTACCACTATGAACTGGGGTTGGTCCCAAATAGTTCGCTGAATCTAGGGTGCACTGTAATAAGAGGAATTGGCCAAATTGACAAGGAGCAATTTCTGAATCCAGCAACCTCAAAATTAAGAGGTCACAGACTCAAGCTGAGGAAACAAAGGTGCCAAAAACCAGTGTTGAATGTAATGAAACGCCATTTTCTGGGTGAGATCCGGAGGCTCCCTGGAGCTATACCGGGCTGATGTGTATACATTAGACCGTGGCAACAGTCAATCGAAGGAGTTCTAGGCCTACCGGGGACCAGAGGCAGAACCTTGCCCCCCTTAAGAGAGGCACGAAGAGCAATAGCCTAAAGACACCCATGTGTAATTGGAAGCAGTCTGTCTGCCATCTACCAGATCAGGCACCCAGAAAGGTAGGAATTCCAAAACTACTGCTGATCAAATAATTTGCAAACCGAAAGCCGAACTAGCAACAGAACTCCCCAATCAAAACCAAGGAAACAAGTATGATGTCACCACAAACGCCGCACATCCACCTACGCAATCCCCCCGAGGGGGGGGGGGGACGGGGAGGGCCCAGACCTCCACGCCAGCAATTCTGCCCAGTTCAGAAGCTGAGTATCAAAAATGCAAAAAAAACGCCGACCAAGGGGAGGAAGGGAGGGATGCCAGGGAGCCTCTGGGTTTCACCCAGAAAATGGTGTATCATTACATTCAACGCTGGTTTTCTTTGGAGAGCCCCCTCAGCTCTCCGAAGCTACCTAACCAAAGATAAATAAAATGAGGGACTTACCCGGAAGGCGGTCGTCACTCGCTCCTCAACACAAAATCGAGACAACTGGCTGCAACCTGCGACCCAAGGCTACACACGCCCGAGAAGGGCCAGGGGCTAGATTCACAAAGAAGTTACATAAACACTTACGAATCTGACCATCTTTTCTCAATCTTTGGCGGCTTTGTTTACAATTATTAAACAGTTAATGGGCTCCGAAGCCCCAAGAGGCTGTATATAACAATAACAACAGTTGATTGGGAAGTTTTCATGCTTGTAAACTGTTTAATAAATGTAACCAAAGCAATCAAAGATTGAGGAAAGATGTACACGTTCATAACTGCTTCGTGAATCTGGCCCCAGGAACATTAACGAGATACCGTGCAGCCAGTACCCTGTTCGACCTCCAAAAGCCCTGTGCCCGAATGTCAACCCAGGACATATTCCCAAAAACAGCAGCCAAAGCCACGAACTTACGAACATCATGGGCACGGGGATAGACCTGCTTGATGGGGTTCTGGGAGTTGTTCTACTCCCCAAGCCCGGCCCGAGGCCAGGCTTGACTTGTGAGAGTTTGGTCCACCAGGCTGTTGCTTGGAGCGGCCCGCAGGCCCACATACCCATCACAGCCCTGTTGGTCCAGCGCTCCTTGAAGAAAGCAATCTAGTTTTCTCTTGAAGATGTCCACGGTTGTTCCGGCAATATTTCTGATGTTCGCTGGTAGGACGTTGAACAACTGCGGACCTCTGATGTTAATACAGTGTTTTCTGATTGTGCCTATGGCACCTCTGCTCTTCACTGGTTTTATTCTGCATTTTCTTCCATATCGTTCACTCCAGTACATTGTTATTTTACTGTGCAGATTTGGGACCTGTCCCTCCAGTATTTTCCATGTGTATATTATTTGGTATCTCTCTCATCTTCTTTCTAGTGAGTACATTTGGAGAGCTTTGAGACGATCCCAATAATTTAGGTGCTTTATTGTGTCTATGCGTGCCGTATATGTTCTCTGTATTCCCTCTATTTCAGCAATCTCTCCTACTCAGATGGGGGAAGTGAGTACTGAGCAGTACTGAAGACGGGACAACACAAGTGATTTGAAGAGTACAACGATTGTGATGGGATCTCTGAACTTGAAGGTTTTCGTAATCCATCCTATCATTTTTCTGGCTGATGCAATACTTGCTTGGTTATGCTCCCTAAACGTTAGGTCGTCGAACATCACCATTCCCCAATTCTTGACATGCTGTTTTCCTACTATGGGAAGATTCGATTGTGTTTTGTACCCTGTACTATGTTTCAGATCCTCATTTTTGCCGTATCTGATTACCTGGAATTTATCACCATTAAACATCATGTTATTTTCTGCTGCCCAATCAAAAACTTCGATAATGTCTGTTTGTAGATTTTCAATGTCTTCAGCAGAGGTAATTTTCATGCTGATTTTTGTATCATCTGCAAAGGATGACACGAAGCTGTGACTGACTATTTTTGTCTATATCTGATATGAAAATAAGGAACAGCAGTGGTACAAGGAGGTACCTTGAGGTACAGAGCTTTTAACTGCACTCGGACTCGATTTTACTTGATTGACTGTTACTCTGTGTTCTGTTCGACAGGAAATTGAGTATCCAGTGTCCTACTTTACCAGTTATACCCATTGATCTCATTTTGTGTGTAATCACTCCATGGTCACATTTGTCGAATGCCTTTGCAAAATCTATGTA
Organism: Procambarus clarkii; assembly: GCF_040958095.1. Taxonomy (NCBI): domain Eukaryota; kingdom Metazoa; phylum Arthropoda; class Malacostraca; order Decapoda; family Cambaridae; genus Procambarus; species Procambarus clarkii. Next base: position 21,394,555 of record NC_091197.1, on the reverse strand, counting down.
TACAACATCTGCATTTTGTTTTTCTTCTAATGCCTCAGTGATTTTGTCATAATGGTCAAGTAGCTGTGAGAGGCATGATCTTCCTGCTCTAAATCCATGTTGGCCTGGATTGTGGAGGTCATTGGTTTCCATGAATCTAGTGACCTGACTCCTGATCACTCTCTCAAATACTTTTATTATGTGGGATGTTAGTGCAACTGGTCTATAATTCTTTGCCAATGCTTTACTACTTCCCTTGTGTAAGGGGCTATGTCTGCCCTTTTCAGCGCATCTGGTATCTCCCCCGTGTCCAAGCTCTTCCTCCACGCTATACCGAGTGCCTGTGCTACTGACACTTTGCATTTCTTTATAAATATTGAATTCCATGAGTCTGGACCCGAGGCTGAGTGCATGGGCGTATTGTCAATTTCTCTTTCAAAATCTACTATGCTTGTGTTGATATCAGTTATATTTACAGGTGTTTGGATATCACTCAAAGAAATTGTCTGAATCTTCCACTTTCGTGCTGTGTATCGGGGTGCTAAACATGTCCTCATAATGCTTTTTTAGGATTTCACTAATTTCTTTGTCATCCTCAGTGTATGAACCTTCACTAATACGAATAGGTCCAATACTGGCAGTGGTTTTCGCTTTTAATTTAGCATATGTGAAGAAATATTTTGGGTTTTTCTTTATTTCTTGAATTTCTTTCTGTTCTAGTTGCCTCTCTTCAGTCTGATAGGAATGCTTCAGTCTCTGTTTGATTTCTTCAATCTCCCTGTTTAAATTATTTCTTCTTTGTATGGAGAGTCATGTCTTTCTTAAGCATTTCCATTAATTTCTTCCTTCTTTTGTAATGTTGTCTGCGTTCTCTTTCTACATTTAACCTCTTTCTGGCTTTCTTCAAAGGAACATGTTTCAGACAGGCTTCATATGCTTCAGAAGTCAGTTTTTCTATTCCTTGTGTAGGATTTTTATTTCTTAGAACATTTTCCCATTGAATGTTTGTAAGTTTCCTGTTTATTTTCTCCCAGTCTATCCTTTTATTATTAAAACTGAATTTATTGAATAACCCTTCTCGCTTGTTGTTTCTCTTGGGCCTACTCCCGTTATTAATGTTAGTTTGCACTTCAATGAGCTTGGGGGTCCAAGTATGTAGTGTCTTGAGACAGTAATGTCTCTGATTAGCTCCTCATTATTCGTGAATATCAGGTCCAGTGTGTTTTTGTTCCTAGTTAGTTCTGTAATCTGACTGAGCAAGAATTTGTCACAGAATCTCAGTAGTTCTCTGACCTGTGGTTGGTTATTTCCAGGTTGATTTCCTGCTATAATGTTATTGTTTACTATTCTCCATTTTAAACTGGGTAGATTGAAGTCTCCAAGGAAGATAATATCTGGTACTGGGTTTGCTAGGTTATCCGCCAGGCAGAGGTTATCGCCAGGCTAGGTTATCACTTAGGCCAGACCGAAGGCTGGCTGGACCAAACAATCCTGAAGACAACCTGGGAGACCCGCGCCCTGGAACAGAGAAGAAGGGAAGCCGGGTCCACCCAAAGCACGTCCCCTGCTACGGAGCTCGTAGTGCGCAGATAATGGCGAAGAGCCACAACCGGACACAAAACATGATACACCCCTGGCCGAACCAACCATGCATTAACAACCCAAAGACCCCTATGGAAAGCAGCAGACTCATTCTTCGCCAGAAAAGAAGAAGGCTGCAAACGAACAAAACTACCACCAGGACCAAAAGAGCAGAAACCCCTGGGCCAGAGGAGAACCCCCCCCCTCAAGATACAGTGCTTGCTCCAGTATTTTTCTTCATCCTCATATCAGACATGGACAAGGATACAAACTATTGTATTGTATCATCCTTTGCAGATGACACTAGAATTTTCAAGAGAGTACACAATATAGAGGACACAGCAAACCTCCAATTCGATGTTACTCAAGTCTTTCAATGGGAGCCGGTCAGCCGAGCGGACAGCACGCTGGACTTGTGATCCTGTGGTCCCAGGTTCGATCCCGGGCACCGGCTAGAAACAATGGGCAGAGTTTCTTTCACCCTATGCCCCCTGTTACCTAGCAGTAAAATAGGTACCTGGGTGTTAGTCAGCTGTCACAGGCTGCTTCTTGGGGGTGGAGGCCTGGTTGAGGACCGGGCCGTAGGGACACTAAAGCCCCGAAATCATCTCAAGATAACCTCAAGATATGGGCCACAGAAAATAATAGTTCCAATTACTGCATTTGGGAAAAAATGAAAACATCAAAGCAGAAACCACATTAAAAAGTTAAACCACATTATGAAAGAAAAAACAATGTATAAGATTTAGGAGAACTCATGTTGGAAGATCTTAGTGTGCAAAGATCTGTTTACTGCTAGAATCCCCTCATTAAAACATCTAAATGATTGGGACCACCTAAAATTTTTTAATCTGTATTCCTAGAGCACAGGCAGGCGATACATAATAATTTACACGGAAAATATTTGAAAGACTGGTTCCAAATTTGCACACAGAAATAACATGAGACCAGAGGGCATGGTAGGATGTGCAAAATAGCCCCCACTGAAAATCAGAGGTGCAGTAGGCAACTCTAGAGACAACTCGATCAACATCAAAGATTTTTAAACACATTTTCCCTACACATACCAAGCATAACAAACCAACCTCTCGTAGTGTTCAAAAGAGAACTTGACAAGCACCTTCAAAGGATACGTTATCAACTGGGCTGACTTGTATGTCAGGCTGTGCGCAGCTGTATTGAACAGCTTGGTTGATCAGACCACCTACCAGGAGGCCTGGTCAGAGACCAGGCCGTGGGGAAGCTGATCCTCGGAATCAACAACAGGTTGTCAGCATGACTGAATGATTGCATTGTCTACAAAATTTAATACTTCCGTTCACGGGGCGAGCGAGCTCCAGTCCACCTCAAGGTGTGCCACGGATTCCGCGGGAGCGTGCGGTTTTTTAATCTTGGTTTTCACTGTTTTCAATTTTGTCATGTCAATTCTCATCCTAGGTCTTTCATTTTGGTATCAACGTGTTCGCAATCAGATTCCCTGCAGGATTATATGCATCTAAAGTCCAAAAGTGCAGCGTAACACCCACAGCAAAAAGAGAAAGTGACATCGCATTAGCTGTGAGCGCTCAAAAGCAATAAAATGTGTACAGAGAACCACTTGGTTTCAGAACCCCTTGGGGACGAGACCCGTCAGTTATCGTGTAAGTTTGTAAACGAGAAATGGAGGAAAATGGACAGTTTTTTAAATTTAACAAAAAATTCTAAGGGAAAAAATCGACAGATTCATAGCATAAATGCAACAAAGTTCATTGTGTAATTGCGTTCACTCACCTCCACCCTTCCCTCCCTTACTGCTTCTATCTCTCACTGCATCTCCCCCTTACTGCCTCCCCCCTCACTGCCTCTTCCCCCTCACTGCCTCTTCCCCCTCACTGCCTCTCCCCCTCAATGCCTCACTGCCTCTCCCCCTCAAGGCCTCACTGCCTCTCCCCCTCAAGGCCTCACTGCCTCTCCCCCTCAAGGCCTCACTGCCTCTCCCCCTCAAGGCCTCACTGCCTCTCCCCCTCAAGGCCTCACTGCCTCTCCCCCTCAAGGCCTCACTGCCTCTCCCCCTCAAGGCCTCACTGCCTCTCCCCCTCAAGGCCTCACTGCCTCTCCCCCTCAAGGCCTCACTGCCTCTCCCCCTCAAGGCCTCTCCCCCTCAAGGCCTCACCCCCTCAAGGCCTCACTGCCTCTCCCCCTCAAGGCCTCACTGCCTCTCCCCCTCAAGGCCTCACTGCCTCTCCCCCTCAAGGCCTCACTGTGTAACGGTTCTATTGTTACGTAATGTATGGTGACAAATAAACACAGACACTAAGATACTATATATATATTTGTTCGAATATACAGAAGCACACAGGTGATACTTTGGTGTGAGTTGAGCGTCGGTACAGTATCTCACAAGTGTCTGCTCTAGACCACACTTGAAAGTAGACTAGCCAATGTTCGCTACACCGCTGCTTATATTGCTCGGGAAACACCTCACCGTGTTGCCCGGGCAACGCCTCACCTCATTCATCTCCAAAGGTTGACAGGAATATTAACACTCTATTTGGAGCGAGTATATTATTGGGATAATCTACTCGCTACAGAACTCCCCCTCCCAGGGGATGAAAGGAAAAATACTTGATCAAGGAACTTAGCTGGTCGGTGAATTGTACGCCCTGCTCGCATTACATAACCATCAAAGTTAACTTCCTCCTCTTCGCTGATGTCATCTAACTGGGGTCGTAGGGTGGGAGGTCGCACAGGATCGTCCGTCGTCGTAGGATCAGGTTGTAGTGCGGCTGGTAATTGGGGTCGAAAAGTGAACTGCGTAGTCGGCGGATGTGTCTCTGGATTTAGCAGTGTCGCAGACGTTGAGACGAAGCCTGGAGCAGAGCAGAGAGCTGAGTGAGGCCGGAGTCGTGGAGCTCTATGTGGGAGAGCGTGGCGGCTCGATTGAGATTTGTGAGTGTCTAAACTCGGGGAGCGAGAGCGTGGCGGCTCGATGCGGTCGTAGTCTGCTGTCTGCTCTGTGTCGAAGCTGTAGCGTCGTGGGTTGATTAGGACTGTACACGCCGAGTACTACATTGTTGACTGTGGAAATTGTAGTCTGGTACCAAAAGATGTAGGCAGTGTGTGGACAAGCTCGGTGTAGCAGGAGAGAAGAATGTGCATAATTGTTGCGTCCTTGGGTCGCTGGTGGAGCATTTAGATCCGGGGCGGATGGGCTCGGGCACCAGGACATTAGGAGGTAATGTAGGCACGTAGTTTAGGACAACGAGGTAATCACTGCTAGAGCTGAATTGTCCTGGAGGCGACGAAGAGTCGGAAACGCAAGCTGTAAGTCCTGTACTGCGCAAAGTGCTTGAGTCGGCAGAGTATCAGAATGCAGTGAACGTGTAGATGAATCTGACGAAAGAGCAGCTTTCGTGGGCGCCCCTGTAGAGCAAGCAGTGCCCTGGCAGCGACGGAGAGTCGGCAGGAAAGGCTCTAGATCACACGTTATGTAGTTACTGATGAAGCTGCCAGATGAGTGAGTAGTGATCGTGGAGCAGCAAGCCGTAGTAGATGAAAATGCAGAGACGATCGCCATGAAAATCATAGCTATGGCAAGGGTGTTGGCAATGTTCCATGACAGGTGGCTGCGGTCCACAACAAGCAGCAGCAGTGGAGGTCCAGTGAGAGTCCATGTTGTAGTCCATCGTGGCTGGGTATCGTCGAAACTCTCTGAGGTCACCAATGTAACGGTTCTATTGTTACGTAATGTATGGTGACAAATAAACACAGACACTAAGATACTATATATATATTTGGTCGAATATACAGAAGTACACAGGTGATACTTTGGTGTGAGTTGAGCGTCGGTACAGTATCTCGCAAGTGTCTGCTCTAGACCACACTTGAAAGTAGACTAGCCAATGTTCGCTACACCGCTGCTTATATTGCTCGGGCAACACCTCACCGTGTTGCCCGGGCAACGCCTCACCTCATTCATCTCCAAAGGTTGAAAGGAATATTAACACTATATTTGGAGCGAGTATATTATTGGGATAATCTACTCGCTACAACTGCCTCTCCCCCTCAAGGCCTCACTGCCTCTCCCCCCTCAAGGCCTCACTGCCTCTCCCCCTCAAGGCCTCACTGCCTCTCCCCCTCAAGGCCTCACTGCCTCTCCCCCTCAAGGCCTCACTGCCTCTCCCCCTCAAGGCCTCACTGCCTCTCCCCCTCAAGGCCTCACTGCCTCTCCCCCTCAAGGCCTCACTGCCTCTCCCCCTCAAGGCCTCACTGCCTCTCCCCCTCAAGGCCTCACTGCCTCTCCCCCTCAAGGCCTCACTGCCTCTCCCCCTCAAGGCCTCACTGCCTCTCCCCCTCAAGGCCTCACTGCCTCTCCCCCTCAAGGCCTCACTGCCTCTCCCCCTCAAGGCCTCACTGCCTCTCCCCCTCAAGGCCTCACTGCCTCTCCCCCTCAAGGCCTCACTGCCTCTCCCCCTCAAGGCCTCACTGCCTCTCCCCCTCAAGGCCTCACTGCCTCTCCCCCTCAAGGCCTCACTGCCTCTCCCCCTCAAGGCCTCACTGCCTCTCCCCCTCAATGCCTTCCTCATAACATGAGAACAGCAGGCTATGGAGGAGGGGGAGCTACTAACGGGGTCGGGAACTACTAACGGGGTGGAGGCTGTGTAGAGGCGGACATGTCTGTCAGCGCCTGCTCACATATGCCAACTGTGCATAATTCATAAATAAAACTATATTTGTTTAATTAATAAATAGGAAATCATATAACATGTTAATGATTAATAATGTATATTAATATATGAAAATTAACATTTTGGCATAAATATTTTACAACTAAGATTACAATTTGTAATACAATATGAGCGATAAGTTTGGCAACCAACTACGAGGCAATAAGGGCCTCGTGGCCTGGTGGATAGCGCGCAGGACTCGTAATTCTGTGGCACGGGTTCGATTCCCGCACGAGGCAGAAACAAATGGGCAAAGTTTCTTTCACCCTGAATGCCCCTGTTACCTAGCAGTAAATAGGTACCTGGGAGTTAGTCAGCTGTCACGGGCAGCTTCATGGGGGTGGAGGCCTGGTCGAGGACCGGGCCGCGGGGACACTAAAGCCCCGAAATCATCTCAAGATAACCTCAAGATAACCATCGCCTGGTCAGCAAATCCTTCCTTACTTCCTCCCTCACCACTACTCCTACAGAGAGGGGGGGATGAGAATTAGTGAGAAAGGGAGGGAGGGAAAGGCAGTCAGACAGCCAGCCTGCCTGCCTGCCTGCCTGCTAGCTTGCCTGCCAGCCTGCCTGCCTGCTAGCTTGCCTGCCAGCCTGCCTGCCTGCCTGCTAGCCTGCCTGCCTGCCTGCCTGCCTGCCTGCCTGCTAGCCTGCCTGCCTGCCTGCCTGCCTGCCTGCCTGCCTGCCTGCCTGCTAGCCTGCCTCTCTGCCTGCCTGCCTGCCTCTCTGCCTGCCAGCCAGCCTGCCTGCCAGCCAGCCTGCCTGCCTGCCTGCCTGCCTGCCTGCCTGCCAGCCTGCCTGCCTGCCTGCCTGCCTGCCTGCCTGCCTGCCTGCCTGCCTGCCAGCCAGTCAGCCTGCCTGCCTGACAGCCAGCCAGCCAGCCAGCCAGCTAGCCAGCCAGCCAGCCAGCCAGCCAGCCAGCCTCTCTGCCTGCCTGCCTGCCTGCCTGTGCCAATCCCTGCCAGCCTACAGAGAGGGGGGGATGAGAATTAGTGAGAAAGGGAGGGAGGGAAAGGCAGTCAGACAGCCAGCCTGCCTGCCTGCCTGCCTGCTAGCTTGCCTGCCAGCCTGCCTGCCTGCTAGCTTGCCTGCCAGCCTGCCTGCCTGCCTGCTAGCCTGCCTGCCTGCCTGCCTGCCTGCCTGCCTGCTAGCCTGCCTGCCTGCCTGCCTGCCTGCCTGCCTGCCTGCTAGCCTGCCTCTCTGCCTGCCTGCCTGCCTCTCTGCCTGCCAGCCAGCCTGCCTGCCAGCCAGCCTGCCTGCCTGCCTGCCTGCCTGCCAGCCTGCCTGCCTGCCTGCCTGCCTGCCTGCCTGCCTGCCTGCCTGCCTGCCAGCCAGTCAGCCTGCCTGCCTGACAGCCAGCCAGCCAGCCAGCCAGCTAGCCAGCCAGCCAGCCAGCCAGCCAGCCAGCCAGCCTCTCTGCCTGCCTGCCTGCCTGCCTGTGCCAATCCCTGCCAGCCTGCCAGCCTGCTTGCCTGCCTTTCCCTCCCTCCCTAATTCTCCCATCCCCCCCTCACTACTTCCTTCCTGCCTACCTCCCCCTCCCTTTCTCACTAATTCTCCCTCTCTCTCTCTCATACTGCCTTCCATCTAAGCTTCCCCATCCACCCACCAGTCAGCAATCACTGACGCAAAGCGTGCAATTGGAGCCGACATGGTGCACAGATGTTTCTTGATTGTGCAGATATGTAAAACAAAATTACAGAATGAACACTCCAGCCTCGTGACAAATCAAAATAATAGGAACAATAGGCTGTGAATCTGTGAAATCACAGGGTAGAAGGCGGCAAACTGGACCATCTCCCACCCATCACCACGGGCCGGCGCGACGCTTGGCGGACCGCTTCCTACACGAACATTGTTCGTGTAGCATGACTCCCCAACCCCAATCGGGAAACTGGAAGTTTCGGGTAACTAAAGTTCAGAAACCAAGTGGTGCTCTGTATACTCTTTTCAACTTTGCCAGCTCAATTCTCGTCCTAATTCTTTCATTTTGGTATCATTGTGCTCCCAATAGAATTCCCTACAGGAGTATATGCATATAAAGCATATACATTGCGACGTACCTCCCGCAGCAATCGGAGAAAGTGGCAGCGCGTTAGCAGCGAGCGCTCAAAAGCAATAAAATGTGTATACTCTTTTCAACTTTGTTACCTCAATTCTTGTCCTAGGTCTTTCACTTTGGTATCAATGTGTTCACAATAAAATTCCCTACAGGAGTACATGCATATAAAGTCCAAAACCGAGGAGCGCCCTTCCCAAAGCAAAGTAAAAATCTGGCCAAATTTGTACATTTTGACGCCATACTGCGTCATTATCGAACGTTCGTCTACTAAATTTTTTACGCCATACTGCATCGTTAATGTTAAAACTTTGGGTCCCTGTTCTAAACTTAAACATATTGCATGCTTAATATGTTTTCCTCTGCTCCAGGTTTATTAAACACAAATGGTTACATTCACCTCGTATACTCTCTTGACAGCAATTATAAAAATATAATGATACCACTACACACACAAATCACATTAAAGTGATGCATCAAATGAACAAATCCACAAGGGCCGTGATGAGGGTTCAAACCTACGTACGAGAGGATACCAGACGCCTCGTAGCCTGGTGGATAGCGCGCAGGACTCGTAATTCTGTGGCGCGGGTTCGATTCCCGAACGAGGCAGAAACAAATGGGCAAAGTTTCTTTCACCCTGAATGCCCCTATTACCTAGCAGTAAATAGGTACCTGGGAGTTAGTCAGCTGTCACGGGCTGCTTCCTGGGGGTGGAGGCCTGGTCGAGGACCGGGCCGAGGGGACACTAAAGCCCCGAAATCATCTCAAGATAACCTCAAGAATCTCAAGACAAGACGCGCCTTAATCGACTGTGCCACGACATTGTCAAAAGAATTGCAACCCGGAGTGCAACTGCCCTCACACGGATCCTGCAGTCTCTCCAAGAGACAGACCCGGGTTTGACCATGTCGTGGCACAGTCAATTAAAGTGCATCTGGGATCCTCTCAGACGTAGGTTCAAAGCCTCATCATGGCCCTTGTGGATTTGTTCATAATGCTACCAGATTTTCCTAGCCCAATGTTGTATGTACAGTACATTAAATGTTTACAATGGCATTTTTAAATACTACCCATATGAAACATCTGTTTCATAAAGTTGGCACTAATACAAGCATGGTCCAACATGAAGGTCCACAGTACGAGCCAATTTCTGTACGCACTAGTAAGTGGTCAACAAAGTTGGCTAATATTAAAATGGTCAATGGGTTCAATTCCCAGATAGGGAGAGGTTTGTATGCATTTTCTTATACCTTATGCCTCTGTACACCAAATGGTCCATAGATACTCAGGAGTTAGGCAACTGTTGTGGGCTGTACCTCAAGGAAGATGATGGCCTATGGGGACTGCAATAACCCTAACAAACTTCATGTCCCTATTAATGGGAAATCAAATCCAACCAAATTTCATCACCGTATCAAGGAGGTGTATGAACCTATTGTTAAGACAAGCAAAATAGGTCTGGATGAGGTGCAATGCCTTCAATAATGATACGACAGGAGATGAAGATTAGCAGCAGTGCAGGCACATAAATACTACTACTACAAATAAAACTCCATGGCACCTACTTGTCTACACATCTTTGGAAACCAACAACATACTACCCAACAGTTTAAAAGTAAATTATTGGACAGGGTCCCACAAAAAACACTGCTTAAGAAGCTGGAACAGCTGGGAGGAGTGCGAGACACTGGAGTAGAAGAGGGACAATTTAGCACATATAACACACACAAAGATGAGGGAAACAAATGTTATCAGACTGGAGTAACTATGTAATGGGGGAGTGCCACAGTGATCAGTACTAGCCACAATAATGTTTAAAGTCTATATCAATAACGTACCAGAAACAATCCAAAGTTACATATACAGTATGTGTGTGTGAATGTGATGTTAACATCCCAAAGGATTCTAAAAGAATGCTTTATCAACAACACAACATGACAGGCCGAGTGACTGGAGTAAATGATGATTGATGAAATTTTGTGGAAAAACATTTAGCACTGGAGTGGAAACAAATGAGTATAGGTTTCCATGTTACCTACTGCCTCTGCAACAGTACACTAATGAAAAACAGGAAGAGGAACTTTGCAGTGACTTACACATATTACATCAGGACTATATCAATAGGAGAGCGAGGCCTCTGTAATGACAGTCATCCTATGAGTAATATTTGAGAACATAGATGGTGCAATGATGAAAAAATAGTTATCACTTATTACAACAAAAAATAGAATATACAGGGTAGCAAAATTAGAGAGTTAAAAGGTAAGCAACAAAATAAACTCCCAGAACAAAGACACTGTATTTATGAATATAGATGAGGTTAGAATTCCTGGATGACAAAATATAGAATGAGATGACATGCATACAAGATCAACAAACACCAATCAGAGAGAACATGCAAAAACCTTTAACCCCTTAACTGCTCGGCTTCCAAATATGACACCCCCCAGTGTGCAGGAAATAAATTCTCAAAAAAATTCTTTTGTTTTTTTAAAGTGTCAAAAACCCTTCCTTCAGAATGGGTATGTCCAAAAAAATTCAAAATTGTACTTGCTTTGGCTACTTTGGTCCGTAAGTTGGCGTGTGACGACATCATTCCCCGTTCACCCGTGATGTACGCTCCCGGAACAAGAATGTAACAACTCTTGTATATATCTCAAAAAAAAAAAAAAAAAAAAAAACAGTAGGGCGCCTGGGGCGGGGCGTGTGAGTTGCCGCGAATATATTTCTGTTCATTTTTTGCACACAGTTCCAAATCCATTTTATTTGTTTTTACATGCTAATCCTATGTATAATAAACACGTACACTATATTATGGCAGCAAAACATCCGTACTGTCCGAAGACACTGTGTTACGTGCATGACACTTGTGTATATGTATGTTGCACATATTTACCATGTATCATGCTAATTTATGTATATATACAATCTATTTACACACTATATACTGTCACACAGTATATACATTCACCATAAACACACTCAGAACTCTGCAAGTGTGAGCTGCCACACCCAGCCAGCCAGTCCTCCCTCTCTCCTCCAACATCGTACTCGCCATCACCCCTCCTCCCACCATACTGTTACGGTTTTTATTACACTATTTACATATGTTATGTATACCTATCTACATGTTTTATTCACCAGAACTATGCAAGTAAGCCGGTATTGTGTCCAAACAGTACAGTGGCCACCATACACTGCATGAGAAAGCAGACAGCAGACGACGCTACGATTACGACGTCACCTCCCTCACCAAAATAGCTCCACTCAACATACTCCTGTTGCTGTTATTACACTATATACAGACACACACACACATTGTATATACCCACGTACATGTGTGTTCCCCATAGCGAACCACGAAGCTAGTATGGTGAGCAAAACAAGAGTGGCTGCCACACAGTGAGGCTACCTCAATTCTCTCCCTTCCTCCCTCCCTCACCAAAATTCCTCCTTCAACAATACTACGCGCAACGCTAATTATAACCACAATCCTGGTCACTAATTCCCGTAAATGGATTGATTGAAAATTGACCACAAGTTTATTTTGAAAAGGAACCTAAGAAGTCGTTTGAAGATTCCTAGATGGACGAAATAATGCTGTGGTGCTGTGGCTAGCACTGTGAACATCTTGAACAGCATTGAATCACTGATATTTGAACATTGTACCCAGTCATTATCACACTCAGGCTCTTCTATAATACTATCATGGCTAAATAATACAGGTGTTATTTATTTATATTATATATATATATATATATATATATATATATATATATATATATATATATATATATATATATATATATATATATATATATATATATATATATATATATGTGTGTGTGTGTGTGTGTGTGTGTGTGTGTGTGTGTGTCGTACCTAATAGCCAGAACGCACTTCTCAGCCTACTATGCAAGGCCTAATTTGCCTAATAAGCCAAGTTTTCATGAATTAATGTTTTTTCGACTACCTAACCTAACTTTTTCGGCTCCCTACCCTAACGTAACCTATAAAGATAGGTTAGGTTAGGTTAGGTAGGGTTGGTTAGGTTCGGTCATATATCCACGTTAATTTTAACTCCAATAAAATAAAAGTGACCTCATATATAATGAAATGGGTAGCATTATCATTTCATAAGAAAAAAAATAGAGAAAATATATTAATTCAGGAAAACTTGGCTTATTAGGCAAATCGGGCCTAGCATAGTAGGCTGAGAAGTGCATTCTGGCTACTAGGTACGATATATATATATATATTTATTTAATTTATTTATTTTGACATTATTAGGCGATGCTGTGGTCACACGCTGAACAGCAGTGCTGTGCGCTCATGCTGCGAGCACCAGCCTTGGTTGCTCACTCACTACTGAGGCTCTCACACCCAGGAATGTGGACCATGATTTTTTTTAAAGATGGAGTCTGTTTACAAGAGCCCTGAGGAAGCTGATGTGAACCCCATGTAGCCCTGGGAGTTTTGAATGGAATGCGAAAAATACAAATACCTGGAGGCGCGTAGCGCACCCCAGACATGGGCCTGCAGGCGCGTTGCGCAGTTAAAGGGTTAAAGGAGTATGGAAGGTAAGATGTTACATACACTACTTTAGTCCCCGACACCAATAAATTAGAACAAATTGAAAAAATGGTCACCCGGCATCTAATCAATAAGATAACTTTAACTGTACTTTACCTGTAGAACCCTTTGGACTTCGTATGTCAAGACAGAGCCTCTCAATAAACTGATCTGCATTTATATCTTCAACACTTATGTGGGATCCACATTTATGCAATAAATTGCAGAACACATCAAGTGCCACTGGACGAACTTTGTTGGACTTGTCCACATTGTACAGGAACAAAGTATATTTCTGAAAATGCAAAGTGATAATTGTAGGATATGAAAGTAGACTAGAGGTCAAAATGGCATAACACGATACAAATTAAGTACATCCATACTTCGTCAAATGCTTGGGATGCATTCCTGAAAAAGGGAGTGTTAACCGAAGCAGTGCTAAAAAGGAACTTTATAGCATAATCCTTATGAAGATGCATTCCTGACCATAATTTACTACCTATATCAATCTCAGCCTGTCCTCCAAAAATGGGGAGATAAATGTAACAGCCCCATAAGTGCAATTATGTACTATGTGTGACAGTCAGGAATTGTACTTATTTACACTTAGTATTAAATTGTACTGTCAAATATATTGTGAATATTTGAGTTTACCTGAAAAGCTAAATAGAAAACCACTACCTAACCTAACCATCTTAGCTTTTGAAGGTAAGCATTTTATTGCTTCTTAACCCCTTAACTGCGTTGCCTCCAAATGTGACACCCCCGCAGTGCGCAGGAAATAAATTCTCTGGAAAAAATTCTTTTTTCTTTTTAAAGTGTCAAAAACCCTTTACTCAGTATGGGTATGTAAAAAAAAAGTCGAGATTGTACTTACTTTGGCTGCTATGGGGTCCGGAAGTTGGGGCGTGACGTCATCATTCCCCGTGCGCCCGTGCCGTAAGCTCTCGGGGGCGGTGGGGTGCTCGGGGCGGGGCACACGAGTTGCCGCGAATATATTTTCGTTCATTTTTTCCGCACCTTTCCAAATACATTTTCATTGTTTTTATGTGCCAATCCAATGTATAATGAACACGTACACTATAATATCGCAGTACAACATCCGTACTGTCCGTAGACACTGTGTTACGTGCATGAAACTTGTGTACACATATGCAGCACATATTTACTATGTACCATGCTAATTTGTGTATATATACAATCTATTTACACACTATATACATTCACCATCAACACATTCAGAACACCGCGTAGCAGCTGCTTCGTATGAGCCAATAGCAGCTGCCTCGTATGGGCCAATATCAGCTGCCTCGTATGGGCCAATAGCAGCTTCCCCGTATGGGCCAAGAGCAGCTGCCTCGTATGGGCCAATATCAGCTGCCTCGTATGGGCCAATAGCAGCTGATCCGTATGGGCCAATAGCAGCTGATCCGTATGGGCCAAGAGCAGCTGCCTCGTATGGGCCAATAATAGGAGTAATATATAGGCCACCAAATTTAGACAGAATGGAAGCAAAGCATCTATGGGATGAAATATCTAGAGCATCTAGATCTAACAGTATTTATGTCATGGGTGACTTTAATTTTAGCGGAATAAACTGGTTGAACAAAACAGGGAATAGTGAAGCAGAAGATTTTCTAGAATTAATTGACGATTGCTTTCTTACGCAACACATTAAGGAACCAACACGGGAAAATAATATTTTAGATTTAGTGTTAACTAACAGGGAAACGCAAATTAATGACATCGAAATAGGGAGTGAGCTAGGGAGCAGTGATCACAAAGAAATCAGATTTAGCATAGAATGGAATAGACCAGTAGGAGAAAATTCTGTTAAAGTGCCAGATTTTCGAAAAGCTGATTTTAATAGCCTAAGAAATTTTTTGGGTCAAATTGATTGGAAAGGCTTGGGTATGGGGTGTGGGCCGGTCTTGGAGCGAGACATGAACCCAGCGATAGGTGACTTAAATGGGGATTTCGATGTGGATTCAATATATAACTTATTTAAGAATATTCTAAACAAAGCACAGGAACGTAGTATACCATACAAATTGAATAGATCGTATACTAATGACCCAAAGTGGATAACAAAGAATTTGAAGAACCTTATAGGTAAAAAGAGAGCTTGGTACAAAAGGATTAAAAATGGGGAGGTCTCTTTAGAACAGGAATTCGTACAACTGGTTAGAAATGTTAAAAAAGAGATAAGGAAAGCAAAAAGAAACTATGAAGTTCGCATAGCAGGGCAAGCAAAGACAAATCCTAAAGGGTTTTTTCAGTTATATCGTACTAAGACTAGGGAAAGGATAGGTCCATTAAAAACTGAGACAGGTCAAATAACAGATAGTGATGAAGAGATGAGTAGTATTTTTAATAAATATTTTGTATCTGTATTTACTAAAGAGGAACTTAACAATATGCCTTCAGCCGAACAAGTCTATGTGGGTGGGGACGAGGACAGGTTGACGAGTTTAGCAGTTACCAGGGAGGATGTTCTTAAACAAATAGTAAAACTCAAACCAAACAAATCCCCAGGGCCGGATGAAGTGTTTGCTAGGGTGCTTAAAGAATGCAAAGAGGAGCTTTGTGACCCACTGTCAACCATATTTAATAAATCAATAGAGTCAGGCAGAGTGCCAGAGTTTTGGAAAGTTGCTAATGTGATACCAGTTTTTAAGAAAGGAGATAGATCACTTGCGTCTAACTATCGACCAATTAGCCTAACGTCTATTGTGGGAAAGTTACTCGAATCTATAATAGCAAATAAAATTCGTCTTCATCTTGAAAAACATAAATTAATAATTGAGTCGCAACATGGTTTTATAAATGGCCGTTCATGTTTAACAAATTTGTTATCTTTTTATTCTAGCATTGTTGAGGCAGTTGATAGTGGTAAGGATTGCGATGTTGTATACCTTGACTTTAGCAAAGCTTTTGATACAGTGCCACATGAAAGACTGATTAAAAAAATAGAGTCTCATGGTATTGGGGGTGCTATATTAAGCTGGATTAGGGCATGGCTATACCAAAGGAAACAGAGAGTTAGTATAAATGGAATCAAGTCAGAGTGGGAAAATGTTGTAAGTGGAGTGCCTCAAGGCTCTGTCCTGGGACCTCTGTTGTTTATAATATATATAAATGATTTAGATTCAGGTTTGAGTAGCAACATTTGCAAATTTGCCGATGATACGAAAATCGGTAGGGAAATTAATTCGGAGGAGGACTCACTATCACTTCAAGTTGATCTAGATAGGGTTTTGAAATGGTCAAAGGATTGGCAGATGCAGTTTAATGCTGATAAATGTAAAGTTCTGAGGTTAGGTAATGATGATAGAGTTACAAGATACGAGCTAGATGGTGTTGTGATTGCGAAGTCGGATTGCGAAAGGGATCTGGGAGTTATGATTAATAAGAATTTAAAACAAAAGGATCAATGCATAAATGTTCGTAATAAGGCAAATCGGACACTTGGATTTATTAATCGCAGCGTTAGTAACAAGACACCTGGTGTGGTTCTCAAGCTATATCTTGCTCTAGTTAGGCCCCATTTAGATTATGCAGTTCAGTTTTGGTCGCCATATTATAGAATGGATATAAATTCACTTGAACGTGTCCAGCGTAGGATGACTAAGTTAATTCCCCAAATTAGAAATCTTTCATATGAAGAAAGATTAACAAAGCTTAAGTTGCATTCACTGGAAAGGCGAAGAGTTAGGGGTGACATGATAGAGGTTTACAAGTGGATGAATGGACATAACCGGGGGGATATTAATAGGGTATTAAAAGTATCAACACAGGACAGAACACGAAACAATGGATATAAATTGGATAAGTTTAGATTTAGGAAAGACTTGGGTAAATACTGGTTCAGTAACAGGGTTGTTGATTTGTGGAACCAATTGCCGCGTAACATTGTGGAGGTGGGGTCCCTCGATTGTTTCAAGCACGGGTTGGACAAGTATATGAGTGGGATTGGGTGGTTATAGAATAGGAGCTGCCTCGTATGGGCCAATAGGCCTTCTGCAGTTACCTTTGTTCTTATGTTCTTATGTTCTTAATAGCAGCTACCTCGTATGGGCCAATATCAGCTGCCTCGTATGGGCCAATATCAGCTGCCTCGTATGGGCCAATAGCAGCAACCTCGTATGGGCCAACATCAGCTGCCTCGTATGGGCCAATAGCAGCTACCTCGTATGGGCCAATATCAGCTGCCCCGTATGGGCCAATAGCAGCTACCTCGTATGGGCCAACATCAGCTGCCTCGTATGGGCCAATATCAGTTGCCTCGTATGGGCCAATATCAGCTGCCTCGTATGGGCCAATATCAGCTGCCTCGTATGGGCCAATAGCAGCTACCTCGTATGGGCCAACATCATCTGCCTCGTATGGGCCAATATCAGCTGCCTCGTATGGGCCAATAGCAGCTGCCCCCGTATGGGCCAATAGCAGCTGCCCCATATGGGCCAATAGCAGCTGCCCCGTATGGGCCAATAGCAGCTGCCCCATATGGGCCAATAGCAGCTGCCTCATATGGGCCAATAGCAGCATTTGGCCATGAACACATTCAGAACACCTCGAGTGAGAGCAGCCACACCCAGCCAGTCTCCCTCACTCCAACATCTTACTCGCCAACATTGCTCCTCCCACCATATTGTTATTGCTCTTATTACACATGTTCTATATATACCTATCTACATGTTTTATTTACCAGAACTATGCAAGTAAGCCGGTATTGTGTCCAAACAGTACAGTGGCCACCATACACTGCATGAAAAATCACACAGCAGACGACGCTACGATTACGTCACCTCCCTCACCAAAATAGCTTCTCTCAACATTCTCCGGTTGCTGTTCTTACTCTATATACACACACTATATATACCCATGTACATATGTGTTGCCCATAGCGAACCACTAAGCTAGTATGGTGAGCAAAACAAGAGTGGCAGCCACACACACGATGAGGCTACCTCAATTCTCGCCCTCCCTCCCTCATCAAAATTCCTCCTTCCACATACTACGCACAACGCTAATTATAGCCACAATCCTGCTATTATCACAATCCTGGTCACTAATTCCTGTAAATGAATAATTGACCACACGTTTATTTTGAAAAGGAACCTAAGAAATCATTTGAAGATAACTAGATGAACGAAATAATGCTGTGGTGCTGTGGCTAGCGCTGTGAACATCGTGAACAGCATTGAATCATTGATATTTGAACATTGTCCCCAGTCATTATCACACTCAGGCTCTAATATAACACTATCATAGCTAAATAATACAAGTTATATATATATTTTGACATTATTTGGCGATGCTGTGGTCACATGCTGAACAGCAGTGCTGTGCGCTCATGCTGCGAGCGCCAGCCTTGGTTGCTCACACACTACTGAGGCTCCCACACCCGGGAATGTGGACCACGATTTTTTTTAAAGATGGCGTCTGTTTACAAGAGCCCTGAGGAAGCTGATGTGAACCCCATGTAGCCGCGGGAGTTTTGAATGGAACGTGAAAAATACAAATACCCGGAGGCGCGTTGCGCAAACCAGACGTGAGCCTGCAGGCGCGTTGCGCAGTTTAAGGGTTAATTACAATTACTACTTAACCTATAGCTATATTGATATTACAGTTTTATAAAACAAATAAAACAAAACTAAAATATTTAAATAAATTGTAAAGTAACTCGGGTATTTTCAAATTTTGTATAAAATCTCAATTTGTTTAATAAAATTGAAAAAGAAATTGCTGATATTTAAAACTTGTGTATAGCAAACTGAACTTTAAAACTTCATCCTAAAATTCTGAGTGTCTTAACAGAAAACGAGGAGAAATAAATGGGGAGATAAATGTACCAGTCCCATAAGTGCAACTATGTACTATGTATGACAGTCAGGAAATGTACCTATTACACTTAGTATTAAAACGTACTGTCAATTCAGAGGATGGGTTGATCAATCTACTGTATAAAAGGTCCATTGGGTAACTGGAACAATAATAAAGATGCATCAAAGATGATGATGTTTGGCAATATTTTTATTTTTTAAATATGAAGTGATTAATAAACACTGTAGGTACTGTACTCATATTCTTTAAATAAAAACAACACTTTCCACCCACACGTTATGGAATGTGGAATTGGAGAACATAGACCCCACACAACCTATAAATTATGTGAGAAATCTTTAAAGAATTCTGATAAAGAAAAGGATCTAGGGGTGGTTTTAGATAGAAAAATGTCACCTGAGGACCACATTAAGAACATTGTGCGAGGAGCCTATGCTACACTTTCTAACCTTAGAATTGCTTTTAAATACATGGATGGAGAAATACTAAAGAAATTGTTCACGACTTTTATTAGACCAAAGCTGGAATATGCAGCGGCCAATAGCAGCTGATCCGTATGGGCCAATAGCAGCTGATCCGTATGGGCCAAGAGCAGCTGCCTCGTATGGGCCAATAGCAGCTACCTAGTATGGGCCAATATATGAGTACAGTTGCTCATGGTATTGGGGGTGCTATATTAAGCTGGATTAGGGCATGGCTATACCAAAGGAAACAGAGAGTTAGTATAAATGGAATCAAGTCAGAGTGGGAAAATGTTGTAAGTGGAGTGCCTCAAGGCTCTGTCCTGGGACCTCTGTTGTTTATAATATATATAAATGATTTAGATTCAGGTTTGAGTAGCAACATTTGCAAATTTGCCGATGATACGAAAATCGGTAGGGAAATTAATTCGGAGGAGGACTCACTATCACTTCAAGTTGATCTAGATAGGGTTTTGAAATGGTCAAAGGATTGGCAGATGCAGTTTAATGCTGATAAATGTAAAGTTCTGAGGTTAGGTAATGATGATAGAGTTACAAGATACGAGCTAGATGGTGTTGTGATTGCGAAGTCGGATTGCGAAAGGGATCTGGGAGTTATGATTAGTAAGAATTTAAAACAAAAGGATCAATGCATAAATGTTCGTAATAAGGCAAATCGGACACTTGGATTAAAGAACATAGATAAGTAAATAAAGTTATTAATCGCAGCGTTAGTAACAAGACACCTGGTGTGGTTCTCAAGCTATATCTTGCTCTAGTTAGGCCCCATTTAGATTATGCAGTTCAGTTTTGGTCGCCATATTATAGAATGGATATAAATTCACTTGAACGTGTCCAGCGTAGGATGACTAAGTTAATTCCCCAAATTAGAAATCTTTCATATGAAGAAAGATTAACAAAGCTTAAGTTGCATTCACTGGAAAGGCGAAGAGTTAGGGGTGACATGATAGAGGTTTACAAGTGGATGAATGGACATAACCGGGGGGATATTAATAGGGTATTAAAAGTATCAACACAGGACAGAACACGAAACAATGGGTATAAATTGGATAAGTTTAGATTTAGGAAAGACTTGGGTAAATACTGGTTCAGTAACAGGGTTGTTGATTTGTGGAACCAATTGCCGCGTAACATTGTGGAGGTGGGGTCCCTCGATTGTTTCAAGCACGGGTTGGACAAGTATATGAGTGGGATTGGGTGGTTATAGAATAGGAGCTGCCTCGCATGGGCCAATAGGCCTTCTGCAGTTACCTTTGTTCTTATGTTCTTAATATCGGCTGCCTCGTATGGGCCAATATCAGCTGCCTCGTATGGGCCAATAGCAGCAACCTCGTATGGGCCAACATCAGCTGCCTCGTATGGGCCAATAGCAGCTACCTCGTATGGGCCAATATCAGCTGCCCCGTATGGGCCAATAGCAGCTACCTCGTATGGGCCAACATCAGCTGCCTCGTATGGGCCAATATCAGTTGCCTCGTATGGGCCAATATCAGCTGCCTCGTATGGGCCAATATCAGCTGCCTCGTATGGGCCAATAGCAGCTACCTCGTATGGGCCAACATCATCTGCCTCGTATGGGCCAATATCAGCTGCCTCGTATGGGCCAATAGCAGCTGCCCCCGTATGGGCCAATAGCAGCTGCCCCATATGGGCCAATAGCAGCTGCCCCGTATGGGCCAATAGCAGCTGCCCCATATGGGCCAATAGCAGCTGCCTCATATGGGCCAATAGCAGCATTTGGCCATGAACACATTCAGAACACCTCGAGTGAGAGCAGCCACACCCAGCCAGTCTCCCTCACTCCAACATCTTACTCGCCAACATTGCTCCTCCCACCATATTGTTATTGCTCTTATTACACATGTTCTATATATACCTATCTACATGTTTTATTTACCAGAACTATGCAAGTAAGCCGGTATTGTGTCCAAACAGTACAGTGGCCACCATACACTGCATGAAAAATCACACAGCAGACGACGCTACGATTACGTCACCTCCCTCACCAAAATAGCTTCTCTCAACATTCTCCGGTTGCTGTTCTTACTCTATATACACACACTATATATACCCATGTACATATGTGTTGCCCATAGCGAACCACTAAGCTAGTATGGTGAGCAAAACAAGAGTGGCAGCCACACACACGATGAGGCTACCTCAATTCTCGCCCTCCCTCCCTCATCAAAATTCCTCCTTCCACATACTACGCACAACGCTAATTATAGCCACAATCCTGCTATTATCACAATCCTGGTCACTAATTCCTGTAAATGAATAATTGACCACACGTTTATTTTGAAAAGGAACCTAAGAAATCATTTGAAGATAACTAGATGAACGAAATAATGCTGTGGTGCTGTGGCTAGCGCTGTGAACATCGTGAACAGCATTGAATCATTGATATTTGAACATTGTCCCCAGTCATTATCACACTCAGGCTCTAATATAACACTATCATAGCTAAATAATACAAGTTATATATATATTTTGACATTATTTGGCGATGCTGTGGTCACATGCTGAACAGCAGTGCTGTGCGCTCATGCTGCGAGCGCCAGCCTTGGTTGCTCACACACTACTGAGGCTCCCACACCCGGGAATGTGGACCACGATTTTTTTTAAAGATGGCGTCTGTTTACAAGAGCCCTGAGGAAGCTGATGTGAACCCCATGTAGCCGCGGGAGTTTTGAATGGAACGTGAAAAATACAAATACCCGGAGGCGCGTTGCGCAAACCAGACGTGAGCCTGCAGGCGCGTTGCGCAGTTTAAGGGTTAATTACAATTACTACTTAACCTATAGCTATATTGATATTACAGTTTTATAAAACAAATAAAACAAAACTAAAATATTTAAATAAATTGTAAAGTAACTCGGGTATTTTCAAATTTTGTATAAAATCTCAATTTGTTTAATAAAATTGAAAAAGAAATTGCTGATATTTAAAACTTGTGTATAGCAAACTGAACTTTAAAACTTCATCCTAAAATTCTGAGTGTCTTAACAGAAAACGAGGAGAAATAAATGGGGAGATAAATGTACCAGTCCCA
The DNA here is from genome assembly GCF_040958095.1 of Procambarus clarkii. NCBI lineage: Eukaryota > Metazoa > Arthropoda > Malacostraca > Decapoda > Cambaridae > Procambarus > Procambarus clarkii. The sequence goes on along the minus strand of NC_091197.1, from coordinate 21,372,274 downwards.
TAAGTGCAACTATGTACTATGTATGACAGTCAGGAAATGTACCTATTACACTTAGTATTAAAACGTACTGTCAATTCAGAGGATGGGTTGATCAATCTACTGTATAAAAGGTCCATTGGGTAACTGGAACAATAATAAAGATGCATCAAAGATGATGATGTTTGGCAATATTTTTATTTTTTAAATATGAAGTGATTAATAAACACTGTAGGTACTGTACTCATATTCTTTAAATAAAAACAACACTTTCCACCCACACGTTATGGAATGTGGAATTGGAGAACATAGACCCCACACAACCTATAAATTATGTGAGAAATCTTTAAAGAATTCTGATAAAGAAAAGGATCTAGGGGTGGTTTTAGATAGAAAAATGTCACCTGAGGACCACATTAAGAACATTGTGCGAGGAGCCTATGCTACACTTTCTAACCTTAGAATTGCTTTTAAATACATGGATGGAGAAATACTAAAGAAATTGTTCACGACTTTTATTAGACCAAAGCTGGAATATGCAGCGGTTGTATGGTGCCCATATCTTAAGAAGCACATCAACAAACTGGAAAAGGTGCAACGACATGCCACAAAGTGGCTCCCAGAACTGAAGGACAAGAGCTACGAGGAGAGATTAGAGGCATTAAATATGCAAAAACTAGAAGATAGAAGAAAAAGAGGCGATATGATCACTACGTTCAAAATAGTAACAGGAATAGATAAAATTGATAGGGAAGAATTCCTGAGACTCGGAACTTCAAGAACAAGAGGTCATAGATTTAAACTAACGAAACAAAGCTGCCGGAGAAATATACGAAAATTCACTTTTGTAAACAGAGTGGTAGACAGTTGGAACAAGTTAAGTGAGAAGGTGGTGGAGGCCAAAACCGTCAGTGGTTTCAAAGCATTATATGACAAAGAGTGCTGGGGAGACGGGACACCACGAGCGTAGCTCTCATCCTGTAACTACACTTAGGTAATTACACACAAATTTATGTACAGTGGTACCTCGGAATATGAGTGTCTCCGAATACGAGTTTTTCGGAATACGAGCAGTATTTGCTCTGAAAATGTGCCTTGGAAGGCAAGGGTTGCCTTGGAAGGCAAGGGTTGCCTTGGAAGGCAAGGGTTACCTCGGAAGGCGAGTTTGTTGATACGCGTACAGGCCAACCTAGTGCGTGGTGGTATGGCGATCGTCGCCCTCACCCCTCAGTTTACCAGTGCCTCGCGCCCAGTGACTATCCCACACCAATTCTTCACCCGGATTTTCAGTGTTTTGTTGGATTTTTGGTCATTTGACCATAAAAGTTGTTATTATATATCTCGCCATGGGTCCCAAGAAATCCAGTGGTAAGGTTTAACCGTAAGAAAATAGTGCGCCGTTTCAGGCAATCGAGTGGCAACACTGAAAAGTGTATCCACTTTTCGCTGTCTTGACATTAATTTTCGATGTACGTATTTTAATTTTGTACCAATGTGGAATGTTCTAGAAGAACATAAGTATAAAATGTCACACAAGGATGCATTAGACCGGCACCAAATAAAAAACATCGTCGATTACACGTGTCGTGTCAACAATACAATGGTCTTACCTCGATGGTGCAATGCTATGCTGTTCTCCCAAATAGACTACTGTATGTGGCTGTTAGAGAAAACGGAAATTTCATGGCGGACATTTTCAAACTATCCCAAAGTCAATCTCATAACAAAGAGTTTATAGAAATATTTTTTCTCATGACCCGTGAGCGAGTTCGCTGTGCGACCGCAACACAAAAAGTGGTAACGCTCTCGAGCGCCGTGATAACGCTACAGTGTTAAGAAAATGTGTGAAGTATGGGATTGCCTGTCATTGCCTTCTATCTGCAAGTTCCCGTTGTGCCGGAATTGCCCAGTAGGACAGTTCTGTGGACAAGTCAGCCTCATCACTCCAGTTCATAGTGTACGTGAGTCTGTGTGGAGTTGTATCCACATACTAATTTGGTTTGTGTTTTTCCTTTTAGAAACCCAAACCAAATTCTTTTTGGTGGGGAGGTGTTACGGACCCGAATCCAGCGTCCGAGCACGGAGCAGTGACGACCACGCCATCTGTGGGTCAGCTCCCGAAACCCCCTCCAAATGGACGACGACACCTGGTGAGGACGACGTGTACTGGCCACAAGGGCCAATTTCCAGTCCTGTTCAGCACACAACGCAGCCGCCGCTGACCTCTGGTGAGGTGGTGCTCAGACACCAACGCCATCTATGGAGTGGATAGGTGGGCGTTTGGGTCTGAGCCTGTAAGTGAGGTGCTTTAGTGTATCCCTGTTATTGATGACGTGTCTGCTTACAGAGTCGACCTGGGACTGCTGTAAGGGATGTTGAGTCAGTCTACCCAAGGCAGCCGTCCCCATATCTTGTGCTTTGCTGCAGCAGCTGTGAGTCGCCTCCCGGATGAACACTGTGGTGTTGCCCTGCCAGTGAAGTGGCAGTTGAAAGATTGTCGTACCCGGGACCGACTGCTGGAGACGATTGACCACTGGGGTATTGTGGACAGGAGAGTGATTTGTGGTATCACATGAGGCTCCTGACTAGGGCGCTACCCTAGTATCGCTCGTGGAGTGGCCTGACCAGCGTTGCTGATCCGGAACCTGCCAGCAGTTCTGCTGGACTTGTGGTTGACGGCCTCCACGGCGGTGCCCCAGTGGAACTGTGTTTTGGCTGGCCTGTTTCGGGGGTAGACTCAGCTTGATCGAAGGATTCGTCAAGAGACCACGAGAGCACCGAGGACTTGGCACCGAGAGGATCCAGCGTCTTCAGGAGAAGACGACCGTGTATATACTTCCCCTGTGTAGTGTTAATACCTCTCCCCCTGTGTAACTTTTATATATTACTTATTGGTGAAGGTAATTATAATCTTAAGTTTTTGCCTTTCTTTCCCTTCCCCTTTTATTTTTCTTGCGTCACGGATCTCATCCCTTGAAAGCCACTACTGGCTTGGGGCCGGATACCCTTCCCCTAATAACATCAGAGTACGAACCCAGTTGCGACCCGAGAGGGCCGTAACAACATATATGTCGTACCTAGTAGCCAGAACTCACTTCTCAGCCTACTATGCAAGGCCCGATTTGCCTAATAAGCCAAGTTTTCATGAATTAATTGTTTTTCGACTACCTAACCTAACTTTTTCGGCTACCTAACCTAACCTATAAAGATAGGTTAGGTTAGGTAGGGTTGGTTAGGTTCGGTCACATATCTACGTTAATTTTAACTCCAATAAAAAAAAATTGACCTCATACATAATAAAATCGGCAGCTTTATCATTTCATAAGAAAAAATTAGAGAAAATATATTAATTCAAGAAAACTTGGCTTATTAGGCAAATCGGGCCTTGCATAGTAGGCCGAGAAGTGCGTTCTGGCTACGAGGTACGACATATATATATATATATTTTATTAACCCTTACACTGCTCAGGGGTCCTGGGGACATTTACACCCCTGTTCGCAAGAAAAAAAAAATAAAAAAATAAAATTTTTGTCTTCTAAACATGTTAATTAATTTGTGTCCCCTGAGCACGGAAAAAATAAAAATAAAATCGTAGGCGACATATTTTGGGCGCAATTGACTGTGGAAGTCTGGCAAAAAGTGGGCGTTGACAGAGCGGTCGTCAGACCCGGTCAGCGTCACCCGCGTTGACAGATGGGAGTTGCCACAAAGATATTATTACCTAATTGTTTCAATGTCTCCAATTGATTTTTTCTTAGTTTTTTTGCAGTAATATTATTCAATAGTGTGTATTGTAATATATTTATATAATAAAAGTGGTTAATAATTGCTATACTCAAAAGTATGATGTGCATATTAGTGATTCAATTATTATGTTTATAAAACTATAAACAAATAGTTTTGCTGCTATTACACTCTATACACAGGTTATATATAAGTATTGGCATGTTTTGGTCACCATAACGAACCACTAAGTTGGTATTGAGAGTCGAAAAGCAACGAGGAGTTACCGCCACACACCAGCCAGCCACTCGCTGCCACTCCCTCAACACATGCACTAAACTTTCTTCCCCAACAATACCATTTGTGGTGTTATTACACTATATACAGACATTATATATATGTATATATTTTGTTCACCACAACTGTACAGCTAAGCTGATATAGTTAGTTCAGGCACTAAGAGTCGTCGCTATACACACAGCCAGCTGGCGGCTCCCTCACTCTTTCAAGGTCACACGCACTAAACTTTCTCCCCCAACAATACTGTTTGCAGTGTTATTACCCTATATACACATATTATACATAAGTATCTACATGTTTTATGCACCGTAATTGTACACCTAAGCTTGTAGTGCGCCCAAAGAGCATAGTGGCCACCCTCTAAGCAGCTAGACAAATCGTGCAGACGACGTCACCTCCGTCACCCATATGGCTCCTCCCAGCATAATCCTTTTGCTGTTATTACACTAATACACACATTATATATATGTATCTACATTTGTGTTCACCATAGAGAACCACTGACCTGGTATGGTGAATGCAAACAATAACAGCTAGCCACACAGTCAGTAAACGATGCTGTCTCCCTCCGTCTCTCAGCATCACTCCTCCCACACCGCTAATTATTACAACAATCCTGCTATTATCACAACCCTGGTTATTTATATCACAGTCATGGGTCATCTGTAATATTGTCATCGCTAAATAATAATAATTATATATTTATTTTGACATTTTTCGGCGATGCTGTGGTCACAAGCTGAACAACAATGCTGTTCGCTCATGCTGCGTGCGCCAGCCTTGGTTGCTCCAACAGTACTGTGCCTCTCACACCTGAGAATATTGCCCACGATTTTTTTTTAAAATGGCATCTGTTTACAAGAGCCCTGAGGAAGCTTCTGTGAACCCCGTGTAACCGCGGGCCATTTGAATCGAGCCTGGCACCCTATGGCGTATATATACGCCATGCGCACCATGGGACATGTTACTCAGGGCGTATATATACGCCATGCGCACCATGGGACATGTTACTCAGGGCGTATATATACGCCATGCGCAGTTTAAGGGTTAAATATGACCGAGAAAGTAATATTAATAATTCTAACACGAATTTTCTCAATGTTTCTTATATTTTTTTTCACTAATGATGGTAACTGAAAAATCAATTCTCCAACATTCATTTTTATTTCTAGTCTGCCGCGACACTTGAGCGCGTTTCGTAAAACTTATTACATTTTCAAAGACTTTAGTTTACACACACACAACTATAACTGAGAACAGAGTTTAAACATCTTCAATTTTATACCTGCATTTGGGTGAGGTGATATGTTACAACAGTTTTGGATGAGGTGAAAACAAACTTTCAACACAAGACAGAACACGAAACAATGGGTATATTTTGTAAGTTAAAGGGAAGAATGGAAGTAACTGCAGAGGGCCTATTGGCCCATATTTCTTGATGCTTCTATATTGGTGCAGAGTCTTGAAGTGGGTAGAATATAGTTGTGCATTAATTGGCTGTTGATTGCTGGTGTCGACTTCTTAATGTGTAGTGCCTCGCAGATATCTAGCCGCCTGCTATCGCTGTATCTATCGATGATATCCGTGTTTTTTGTTAAGACTTCTCTGGTGATGGTCTGGTTGTGGGAAGATATTATATGTTCCTTAATGGAGCCCTGTTGCTTATGCATCGTTAATCGCCTGGAAAGAGATGTTGTTGTCTTGCCTATATACTGAATTCTTTGAGGCTTACAGTCCCCAAGTCGGCATTTGAAGGCATAGACGACATTGGTCTCTTTTAAAGCGTTCTGCTTTGTGTCTGGAGAGTTTCTCATGAGTAGGTTGGCCGTTTTCTTGGTTTTATAGTAGATCGTCAATTGTATCTTCTGATTTTTGTCTGTAGGGATAACGTTTCTATTAACAATATCTTTCAGGACCCTTTCCTCCGTTTTATGAGCTGTGGAAAAGAAGTTCTTGTAAAATAGTCTAATAGGGGGCAAAGGTGTTGTGTTAGTTGTCTCTTCAGAGGGAGAGTCTACCATGGGAAGAAAGATTGGGGGAACAGAGACCCACATGGAGAGCTAAGCTGCTGGATGTGGCAACAAGAAACTTTCTAAGTCAACACGTCAAGGGACCGACAAGAATGAGAGGGGATGAACCAGCCTTGCTTGATCAGATATTTACCCTAAATGAGTCGGATATAAGGGAAGTTATGTTGGAAGCCCCATTGGGAATGAGTGATCATAGTGTATTGAGCTTTGAGTACCTGGTTGAGCTGGGAATTATCACCCCCAAAAAAGAATTGGGAACCAAAGGGCTGGCGTACCGAAAGGGAAACTATGAGGAGATGAATAAATTCCTATGGGATATACATTGGGACACAGAACTCGGAACCAAGTCCGTACAAGACAATGATGGACTATGTCACCCAAAAATGTCAGGAGGCTGTAAGCAGGTTTGTCCCAGCCCGACAGGAAAAAACAGAGAAGCAAAGGAAGAATCCATGGTTTAATAGGGAATGTATGAAAGCAAAGGAGCTGAACAAAAGGGCATGGAGGAACTTCCATAATAACAGAACACCAGAAAGTAGAGATATACCAGTGAACCAGGAATGAGTATGTCAGTGTGAGAACAGCAGCTGAGAAAAGGTATGAAAATGATATAGCTAACAAAGCCAAGACTGAACCAAAGCTACTACACAGTCACATCAGGAGGAAGACAACAGTGAAGGAACAGGTGATGAAACTTAGGGTGGGCGAGGACAGGTACACAGAGAATGACAAAGAGGTGTGTGAAGAACTCAACAAAAGGTTCCAGGAGGTCTTCACAATAGAACAGGGAGATGTCATGGCGCTAGAAGAGGTGGCAGCAAACCAGGTGACCTTGGATAGGTTTGAAATTACAAGAGATGAGGTCAAAAAGCACCTATTGGAGCTGGATGCGAGAAAAGCTGTTGGGCCGGACGGAATTTCGCCATGGGTATTGAAAGAGTGTGCAGGAGCACTTTGCTTACCACTCTCCATAGTGTATAGTAGGTTACTGGAAACGGGGGACCTACCAGAAATAAGGAAGACTGCTAATGTAGTACCAATATACAAAAAGGGTGACAGACAGGAGGCACTGAACGACAGGCCAGTGTCCTTAACTTGTATACCATGCAAGGTGATGGAGAAGATTGTGAGAAAAAACCTAGTAACACATTTGGAGAGAAGAGACTTCGTGACAACCCATCAACATGGGTTCAGGGAGGGTAAATCTTGCCTTACAGGCTTGATAGAATTCTACGATTAGGTGACAAAGATTAATTAAGCAAGAAAGAGAAGGGTGGGCGGACTGCATTTTTTTGGACTGTCGGAACCGTTGACACAGTACCCCATAAAAGATTGATGCATAAGCTGGAGAAACAGGCAGGAGTAACTGGTAGGGCGCTCCAGTGGATAAGGGAGTACCTAAGCAATAGGAAGCAGAGTTACAGTGAGGGGCGAGACCTCAGACTGGCGTGAAGTCACCAGTGGAGTCCCACAGGGCTCTGAACTTGGACCTATCCTGTTTCTGATGTACGTAAATGATCTCCCAGAGGGTATAGACTCATTCCTCTCAATGTTTGCTGACGACGCCAAAATTATGAGAAGGATTAAGACAGAGGAGGACAGCTTGAGGCTTCAAGAAGACCTGGACAAGCTGCAGGAATGGTCGAACAAATGGCTTTTAGAGTTTAATCCAAGCAAATGTAATGTAATGAAGATAGGGGTAGGAAGCAGGAGACCAGATACAAGTACCATTTGGGAAATGAAATACTACAAGAGTCAGAGAGAAAGACCTGGGGGTTGATATCACACCAGACCTGTCTCCTGAAGCTCATATCAAGAGGATAACATCAGCAGCATATGCCAGGTTGGCTAACATAAGAACGGCCTTTAGAAACTTATGTAAGGAATCTTTCAGAACATTATATACCACATATGTCAGACCAATCCTGGAGTATGCGGCTCCAGCATGGAGTCCATATCTAGTCAAGCATAAGACTAAACTGGAAAAGGTTCAAAGGTTTGCCACCAGACTAGTACCCAAGCTGAGAGGTATGAGCTACGAGGAGAGACTACGGGAATTAAACCTCACTTCGTTGGAAGACAGAAGAGTTATGGGGGACATGATCACCACATTCAAGATTCTCAAGGGAATCGACAGGGTTGATAAAGACAGGCTGTTTAACACAAGGGGCACACACACTAGGGGACACAGGTGGAAACTGAGTGCCCAAATGAGCCAGAGAGATATTAGAAAGAATTTCTTTAGTGTCAGAGTGGTTGACAAATGGAATGCATTAGGAAGCGATGTGGTGGAGGCTGACTCCATACACAGTTTCAAGTGTAAATATGATAGAGCCCAATAGGCTCAGGAACCTGTACATCTGTTGATTGACGGTTGAGAGGCGGGACCAAAGAGCCAGAGCTCAACCCCCGCAAGCACAACTAGGTGAGTACACACACACACACTGTAGATAATATATATATATATATATTATAAATATATTATATATATATATGTCGTACCTAGTAGCCAGAACGCACTTCTCGGCCTACTATGCAAGGCCCAATTTGCCTAATAAGCCAAGTTTTCCTGAATTAATATGTTTTCTTTAATTTTTTTTATGAAATGATAAAGCTACCCATTTCATTATGTATGAGATCAATTTTTTTTTATGAGTTAAAATTAACGTAGATATATGACCGAACCTAACCAACCCTACCTAACCTAACCTATCTTTATAGGTTAGGTTAGGTAGCCGAAAAAGTTAAATTAGGTTAGGTAGTCGAAAAACAATTAATTCATGAAAACTTGGCTTATTAGGCAAATCGGGCCTTGCATAGTAGGCTGAGAAGAGCGTTCTGGCTACTAGGTACGACATATATATATATATAATATATTTATAATATATATATATATATATTATCTACAGTGTGTGTGTGTGTACTCACCTAGTTGTGCTTGCGGGGGTTGAGCTCTGGCTCTTTGGTCCCGCCTCTCAACCGTCAATCAACAGGTAATTACCTAAGTGTAATTACCTAAGTGTAGTTACAGGATGAGAGCTACGCTCGTGGTGTCCCGTCTTCCCAGCACTCTTTGTCATATAACGCTTTGAAACTACTGACGGTCTTGGCCTCCACCACCTTCTCACTTAACTTGTTCCAACCGTCTACCACTCTATTTGCGAAGGTGAATTTTCTTATATTTCTTCGGCATCTGTGTTTAGCTAGTTTAAATCTATGACCTCTTGTTCTTGAAGTGCCAGGTCTCAGGAAATCCTCCCTGTCGATTTTATCAATCCCTGTTACTATTTTGTATGTAGTGATCATATCACCTTTTTCTTCTGTCTTCTAGTTTTGGCATGTTTAATGCTTCCAACCTCTCCTCGTAGCTCTTGCCCTTCAGTTCTGGGAGCCACTTCGTAGCATGTCTTTGCACCTTTTCCAGTTTGTTGATGTGCTTCTTAAGATATGGGCACCACACAACAACTGCATATTCTAGCTTTGGCCTAACAAAAGTCATGAACAATTTCTTTAGTATATCGCCATCCATGTATTTAACACTTTCGCTCACCCCGCGCGCCACCCCTCGACAGGGCGATATGGGCCCCAGAGTGTCACGGAAGCGCGCGTTAATTCCGAAAAGTGTATACTCTCTTCAACTTTGTCACCTCAATTCTCCTTCTACGAGATTAAATTTGGTATCATTGTGTTCGCAATAAAATTCTCTACAGCACTAAATGCATATAAACTCCAAAAGCCCGGCTAATTACCCGCAGCAAACAGAGAAAGTGCGAACGAGTTACCCGGGAGCGCGCAAACGGGATAAAATGTTTTCACTATTTTCACTCTGGTCACCTCAATTTTTGTCCTAGGTCTTTCATTTTGGTCTCAATGGGTTCGTAATAAAATTCTCTAGAGGAACATTAGCATATAAAAAAAAAAACCTGGTCACGCTCCAACCGCCGACGAGTTGAAGACGGGCCACGTGTTAGCCGTGAGTGCTCAGAGGCCTTCCTGCTACACTCCCAATTCCTACCCTTTTCAAGCCTTTCTTTCGCAATTTTCTTCCTGGAAGGGCCTTGTTCATGATTACTATCCATCGTGGAGTAAGCGTAGATAGTTTCTAAAGCCGCAGTAAGAAATATAGCCACGGAAAATAGCCGAAATGTTCACACGTTTGAGATGCGAGGGGAAGCGACATTGGTCACAACAGTGGAGCAAAGACAATGGGCCCACGGCGTGTGCCAAGCAGCCTGAGGGCGACGAGGCTCAACAAAGAAAATGGGAAGACATCGGCGCACATTTTAAAACCAGTCCCCAAAAAATCGGATAAAAACCTGATTTTTGGCGAATTTTTAAAGTGGATGACGCAAAGCTGCGTCATCCCCGGCATTACCGCCAGTAAACGGATGACGCAATGCTGCGTCATCCCCGAGCGAAAGTGTTAAATGCAATTCTGAAGTTAGAAAGCATCGCATAGGCTCCTTGCACAATATTCTTTATGTGGTCCTCAGGTGATAGTTTTCTATCTAGAACCACCCCTAGATCTCTTTCTTTATCAGAATTCTTTAAAGATTTCTCACATAATATATAGGTTGTATGGGGTCTATGTTCTCCTATTCCACATTCCATAACATGACATTTATTAACATTAAATTCCATTTGCCAGGTGGTGCTCCATATACTTATTTTGTCCAGGTCTTCTTGAAGGGCATGACAATCATCTAAATTTCTTATCCTTCCTATTATCTTAGCATCATCAGCAAACATGTTCATATAATTCTGTATACCAACTGGTAGATCATTTATGTAGACAATAAACATCACTGGTGCAAGAACTGAACCCTGTGGTACTCCACTTGTGACATTTCTCCATTCCGATACATTGCTGAGCCTATTGGGCTCTATCATATTTACACTTGAAACTGTGTATGGAGTCAGCCTCCACCACATCGCTTCCTAATGCATTCCATTTGTCAACCACTCTGACACTAAAAAAATTCTTTCTAATATCTCTGTGGCTCATTTTCCAAAGTAATCTTCCAAAGTTCTTCACCGATTGCTTTGAAATTCTGACACAACGTTCCATTTGAATATGCACGTCTTTTTATATACCTACTATATAGATGCCACCTATGTGATAGGTAAAAACGTGTTTTTGGAAAACAGCGCCATCTGTTGCACATAATAGCAACATGCACACTATACTAAATGTGTCACAAATTCCATTTGAATGTTTCCGATTGCATTGATAAATTTTATTTTCAAAGATTTCGGTTTATTTTATTTTTTATTTAATTATTTTGTGACATTGTGTTGGAATTGAGCTCTGTTGTTTACCATACCGTTCATTTCGTAAGTATAAGTATAGATGCCACACCTGTTACAGGTAAAACTATGCATTTCTTGCAAAACAACGCCATCTGTTGCATGTAAGAGGAACACACATGCTATACTAAATATGTTACAATTCCATTTCAATGTTTCTGATTGCATTGATAAATTGAATTTTTATAGATTTTATTTATTTTCATTTTGATTTAATTATTTTGTGTGAATTGTGTTGGAATTTAGCTGTTTTGTTTACCATACCGTTCATTTTGTGAGTATAGTTTACTTTTTACTTTTTCATATTTTCATTTCATTTTTTACTGTTTTTGTTATATTTCAGTGATGGGAACATCAAATGATGTTCCCAATTTTCTGATGGGAACATCAGACCATTTGGGAAGGCATCGGACAAGGGAGTGGGGAATGGTGGGGATGACGAGGGGAAGGAAGCGAGAGATGGTGGGGAGGACGAGGGAAGAAGGGAGGGGGTAATGGTGGGGAAGGACGAGGGGACGGGGGAGTTTGGGATGGTGGGGACGAGGGGATGCTGGAATGGAGAATGGTGGGTAGGACAAAGGGACCAGGGAGTGGGGCATGGTGGGAAGGAAGAGGGGATGGGCAAGTGGGGAATGATAGGGAGGACGAGCAGACGGGTGAGGGGGGGGAATTGTGGGGAGGGGACTGGGGGACAGGGAAGGTTCCAGGGGACAGGAATATATACTAGTAATACCCGGCCAACACATGGCTGGGTACTGGTAGCATATACATATATCTATATAAATAAAAATGTAAATGTTTCTATACCTATATCTATTTAAATAAAAAAATGTAAATGAAAGTTCTTCACCGATTGCTTTGAAATTTTTGCACAACGTTCCATTCACATCTGAGCGGGTTTATATATACATATTATATAGATGTCACATCTGTGACGGGAAAAAACATACTTGTTTTGAAAAACTATTTTTTCATGGGAGGGAAATCTTCGAAACTTCTTTACCAATTGCTTTGAAATTTTGACACAACGTTGCATTCGAATAGGCGCATGTTTTTATATACCTCCTATATGCATGTCACAACTGTGACAGGAAAAATCGTGCTTTTTTTTAAAAACAGCGCCATCTGTTGGACGTAAGAGCAACACACGCTGAAATCTCCTAAAGTTCTTCATCGATTGCTTTGAAATTTGGATGCAACGTTCCATTCGAATACACACATGTTTTTATATACCGACTATAGAGATGCCACACCTGTGACATGTAAAAACATGCTTTTTTGAAAACAGGACGAGGGGATGGGGCAATTGGGAATGGTGGGGACGAGGGGGATAGGGGAATGGAGAATGGTGGGGCGGACAAGGAAACAGAGGAGTGGGGGTTGGTGGAAAGGAGGAGGGGACAGGGGAGGGGGGAATGGTAGGGAGGATAAGGGGATGGGGGAGTGGAAGATGGTGCGGAGGAGGGGACGATGGAGTGGGGAATGGTTAGAAGGACAAACGGACGCTGGAGTGGGGAATGTTGGGGAGGACAAAGGGACAGGGGAGGGGGAAGACGAGGGGACGGGGAGTGGGGAATAGTTGGGAGGAAGAGGGGACGGGTGAGTGAGAAATGCTTGGAAGGAAGAGGGGACGGGTGAGTGAGGAATGGTTGGGAGGATGAGGGGACGGGGCACGGGGAATGGTGGGGAGGACTGGGAGACAGGGGAAGGTTGCCGAGGCACAGCAACGCGTGGCCGGGTACAGCTAGTATATTATTATATATATTATTATATATATTATATATATATATATATATTAGTATATTTTGGTAGCAGTCTTTCCTGTAGACATATATTATTAAATATGACCGAAAAAGTAAGATTAATAATTCTAACACGAATTTTCTCAATCTTTCGTACATTTCTTTTCACTGTTGGAGGTAAATCAAAAATCAATTCTCCAAAATTCATTTTTATTTCTAGTCTGACGCGACACGAGCGCGTTTCGTAAAACTTATTACATTTTCAAAGACTTTAGTTTACAAATACACAACTGAATAGAACTTACGCATCTCCGATTTTATATCTACATTTTAGTGAGGTGGATGGGGTGAGATGGCATTAATAGGGTTGTTACGGACCTGGATCCAGCGTCCGAGCCTGGAGCAGTGACGACCACGCCATCTGTGTGTCAGCTCCCGAAACCCCCTCCAAATGGACGACGACACCTGGTGAGGACGAGGTGTACTGGCCACGAGGGCCAGTTTCCAGTCCTGTTCAGCTCACAACACAGCCGCTGCTGACCTCTGGTGAGGTGGTGCTCAGACGACAACGCCATCTATGGAGTGGATAGGTGGGCGTTTGGGTCTGAGCCTGTAAGTGAGGTGCTTTTGTGTGTCCCTGTTACTGATGACGTGTCTGATTACAGAGTCGACCTGGGACTGCTGTGATGGAAGTTGAGTCAGTCTACCCAAGGCAGCCGTCTCGACACCAAGTGTTTTGCTGCAGCAGCTGTGAGTCGCCTCCCGGATGAACACTGTGGTGTTACCCTGCCTGTAAAGTGGCAGTTGAGGATTGTCATACCCGGGACTGACTGGTGGAGACGATTAACCACTGGGGTATTGTGGACAGGAGAGTGATCTGTGGTATCACACGAGGCTCCTGACTAGGGCGCTACCCTAGTATCGCTCGTGGAGTGGCCTGACCAGCGTTGCTGATCCGGAACCTGCCAGCTGCCTGCTGGACTTGTGGTTGACGGCCTCCACGGCGGTGCCCCCAGTGGAACTGTGTTTTGGCTGGCCTGTGGCCGGGGTAGACTCAGCTTTTCGAAGGATTCGTCGTGAGGCCACGAGAGCACCGAGAACTTGGCATCGAGAGGATCCAGAGTCTTCAGAAGAAGACAACAGTGTAGTATAGTGTTTATACTCCCCCCCCCCCCATGTAATCGTTTATATATATTTATTGGTGACGGTGATCATTATATAATATTAAGTTTTTGCCTTTCTTTCCCTTCCCCTTTTATTTTACTTGTGTTACGGATCTCATCCCTTGAAAGCCACTACTGGCTTGGGGCCGGATACCCTTCCTCTAATAACATCAGAGTAAGAACCCAGTTGCGACCCGAGAGGGCCGTAACAAGGGTATTAATTTCATCAACACAAGACAGAACAAGAGGTGGCATTAATAGGGTATTAATTTCATCAACACAAGACAGAACACGAAACAATGGGTATTGAATAGAAGTGTATGTAGAAAGCCTATTGGTCCATATTTCTTGATGCTTCTATATTGGAGCGGAGTCTACCCACCTCAAGACTCCGCTCCAATATAGAAGCATCAAGAAATATGGACCAATAGGCTTTCTACATACACTTCTATTCAATACCCATTGTTTCGTGTTCTGTCTTGTGTTGATGAAATTAATACCCTATTAATGCCACCTCTTGTTCTGTCTTGTGATGAAATTAATACCCTATTAATGCCACCTCACCCCATCCACCTCACTAAAATGTAGATATAAAATCGGAGATGCGTAAGTTCTATTCAGTTGTGTATTTGTAAACTAAAGTCTTTGAAAATGTAATAAGTTTTACGAAACGCGCTCGTGTCGCGTCAGACTAGAAATAAAAATGAATTTCGGAGAATTGATTTTTTATTTACCTCCAACAGTGAAAAGAAATGTACGAAAGATTGAGAAAATTCGTGTTAGAATTATTAATCTTACTTTTTCGGTCATATTTAATAATATATATATATATATATATATATATATATATATATATATATGTCGTACCTAGTAGCCAGAACTCACTTTTTGGCCTACTATGCAAGGCCCGATTTGCCTAATAAGCCAAGTTTTCCTGAATTAATATATTTTTTCAGTTTTTTTTCTTATGAAATGATAAACCTAACCATTTCATTATGTATGAGGTCAATTTTTTTTTATTGGAGTTAAAATTAACGTAGATATATGACCGAACCTAACCAACCCTACCTAACCTAACCTAACCTATCTTTATAGGTTAGGTTTGGTTAGGTAGCCGAAAAAGTTAGGTTAGGTTAGGTTAGGTAGGTTAGGTAGTCGAAAAACAATTATTTCAAGAAAACTTGGCTTATTAGGCAAATCGGGCCTTGCATAGTAGGCTGAGAAGTGCGTTCTGGCTATTAGGTACGACATATATATATATATATATATATAATTAATATGTATGTATGTATTTACATGCCTAATTCTTATAACTGCACATGGTACACATTTTGCCTGTAAATATATACATGGTAATCCCTCATTTGCCATTGTTAAAAGTGAGCCCCATGTACCCACAGGGTTTTAGAATCTTAAGATATTCTAAAAAATATGACATGTAGGGTGGTGCATCCCTATTCCCTCACGATATAATGGGTGGCACAAAGCTGTGGTTCAACACCCGCTTCCTTAAATTTCTGGTGAAAAATTCATGCATCATGCACCAGATTCACCTTAAATGACTGAAATACACTTAAGAGCTAAGACAACAGAAAGAAGAGAGACCTGAGGAGACACCTTAAGCGATACAAAAAGTGGTACAATTTACCAGTTTTAATTATTTTTTAAATTACAAGTGAAAATTAAATCACTTACTCTAATATCAACAACATATTTGAGAATCTTCTGGACATCTTTCTCAATTAAAGTCTTGATTACATCTAGTGTACATTTCTTTGCCTCTACAAATACTTGGTCACCGGATACCCTTCGACCAAAAGCAATGATCCCCTTCTCTCCCAAAACATGGCTCAGGTACAAATCTGAAATTAAATATCAATGACAGTTGAAATGTGTACCAGCACAGAACATCATTGTATTATATCATACAGAAAATATATAAATGCTATATAGTAATTCAATTATAAAGCCATTAGCATTCTATTTTAAAAGAACAGTAATATTACAAAAATTGAGTATCTATTGTAATAAAATGTCCCTTTCTGTACAGCACCTGAACAGCTCTACGAAGGTTCTGGCACTGACAGCAGAAATTCCCCCAAAACTCAGGCCTTTGGGGATGTCTTGAGCCTACTAGGAGCTAGGACTAATACTTGGCCACCCAAAAGAGGCATGGGGAGCAAGCAGGAATTAATGTTCAACCCACTACCAAAATGAATTATTCAAAGTTGATAGGGATCACAAAACGGCTTACATCTCAACTTACATAACTAAAGACTGAGACCATCACATAATCCAACCAATATTTGAAAACAGGTAAATTGTCCCAACTCCCTTGACACTATCCAGGTGGAAGCAAAGGTCACCCGGGGTCTCAGCCAACTACCTTTCTCACCGTTGAGCCACAAGCACTATACCCAAGAGAATGGAAAACAGGGCAGGAATGTGGAGCTTGCAAGGTACTGCACAAAAAGTGGCCTTTCATTACACTTGCACTGTGTGTGTGCTGCACCCTCAGTACTTCTTGGGATTTTTTCTCAACAGCACCTCAGAATTGCTCATCAGAAGACCAGCATTGATTGTAATGAAACACCCCTTTCAGGGCAAGCCTCAGTGGCTCCCTAAAGCTATATCCAAGATAGTTTCTTGGATCGTGCAGTAGGCCAGCGTGAATGCATTGTATGCAAGACGACAACAAAGAGGGAACATAAACGTAAAATGGTGATGACTTGGTGCACAGTGTGTCGGGTCCCTCTGTACAATGTCAAATGTTTTGACGAGTATCACAGTCTTGATGACTTCTGAATGTCCAAGACTGGTGCAAATACATGTAAATACAGAATAAGTGGGTGTTAATAATGAAAATAAATCATAGAATTTTTTATATTTTATTGAAAAAAAAAGACTTTTTGTACAAATACTTGTGACACTAATATGTGGATCCAATATACATTGACAACAGTTCTATGATGATAAATCATCAAGTGAGAACACACTGAACCACACCAGTAAAAAAAAAAAATGGTGTAAAATATGCCATACACACTGTAAATAATACCGCGAAAATAAATTCGCGGCAACTCGGGCTCCTACTCCGCCGCGCCTGACTCGGCCCCAGCACACGATGCTCCAGCGATGATGAATCGTGACGTCATCGACCAACTTCTCGGCTCATTTACATCATTGGCAAGTACAATTAATTTTTTTATTATTTTTCCCGTGCTCAGGGAAGACAAATAAACACATTAATAAGAAAAAAGAATTTCTTGGAATTTTTTTTTTTGTTGCACCTGTGGGTGTTGAAGCCATAATGACCCTTAGCAGCCCAAGGGTTAACAAACAGTGCATCCACATTAGCAGAATGGGTAGCATGCCACTAGCGACAAACTGCAGCTATCGAACACAACAGAAGGTACATCCCTAAATGAACAAACCAAGCATCAATCTTCAAGGGGACCCTTCCAGAAGTCAACTGTCTCCATCTCCACCGGAACAGGAGGAGAAGGCTACAGGTGAAGCACTGTCAACAAGTGCCAAAAGAACAGAACCCACATTTCCAAAAAAAGAACATGAAGCTTACGAACTTAACAGTCAGAGGCGAGAGCCAACAAAAACAATGCAATAAGAAACACATCTAGGATCGACGGGGCAACCAGAAATCGAAGGGAAGAAGCACCAACACTTGATCGAGAGTCGAAGATGGCTTAAGGGAAGTACGAACCAGCTGGAAGGAAAACACAACTCAAGACAGCATGCAAAACAGCACCAAGGATGTACCAAGGAAAGACTTGTTGCTAGGCAAGAAAGTAAATGAGATGTATGCCAAATTTTTTGAAACATATGATGAAGGCACAAAAAAATTCATACCAAAACCAGGATGCAGAACCATAAAATAGGATTGGTTCAACAGAAATCGTGTGAGGCCCAGAGAGGAAAAGAAAATGGATACAATATAGGAAGAGGGCTAATCCTCAAACATGCCAGTGTAACGGGGGGTGGGGGAAATAGCTATATCTTGTCCATTATTCCAACCCCCCCAGTTAACTAACGAGGCCGGGGGAAACAGCTCTCTCTAGTCCGTTATCCCGTCCCCAGTTAGCTAACTATTCTAGAGCACCTCCAGAGTTCCTAAGGCAGCCTCTCTCGTTCAACACCTTGTAACCTAGGTATTTGACTACCTAGGTGCTAAGACTACAAGGCGCAGTAACTGGATCCGCTACCCGAAACTCTAGAGAGAACTCTAGAATACATTTCACTGCCACAAACGTATAAGAGATACGAAAGGAAAGAGAAGACTAGTGAAGTAATTAGTGAGGGTTTGGGGTGAGAGAGGTAGAGGGGTGGGAGGAGCGGAGGGTCATTAGTTGAAAGTGAGAGTTTAGAGAGGGGTGGAGGGAGAGAAGTAGATAGGTAGAAGTAGAAGAGTAGATAGTAGAAGTAGAAGAGTAGATAGTAGAAGTAGAAGAGTAGATAGTAGAAGACGAAATGCTGCCACCATCCATTCAAGACCATTACATACAAGACAAGGAATGGAACTTGTCTGTATCACAATATTCACAAAAGATGTTATCAAGAGGTCATTATTAATATGTCCCATCTTTATCATGTACTCATTAAATCATGAAACCAGTAATCACAGAGGCTTTCTCACCTCAACTCAAGGCTCTAGGGGACACAGTTAAAGGCAATTTAAATAATAAATTCAATTATATTTCACATACTAAGTATCATAATTTAAGCAATGTTCAAGATATATATATGTAAAGTGAGTCATCCTCCAAGAATCTGAGAACACTACAACTGACTGCCCCTGATCATCACACAACATGTGTAAACACGACCAAGTCACCTTAATGCTCAACTCGCCAAGTGTCTGCCTATAGCTGGATAGAGGGGGGGGGGGTCTGTAGTTGACAGAGACTGTCCCGCCCTGCCAGCCGACAGCCTCCCTGCTAGGCCGTCTTCTCTCCTCTGCTGGCTGCTGTTCTTCTCCTCTGTTAATGCTCTCGAATCGATAGCTCTCCGAGTATATATTGGGGAACCTAATAACTAACTCCGCCCACAAGTAGATAGCCTCAGGCACTCTACCAAGCCACTCCTTAAACGTCGGCATGTTTGAAGGCTACCAGGCTCCAATTATAAGATTAGCAGAAGCAAGGTGAAATTCGCATGATCTGATCTCAGGTCACTTGAGGTCATTAACTCTTAGAGGTGTGAGATCTCAGGTCGACCAAACTGGCGCCTTCTCAAATTCTTGTCTGACTCATACATCTCTATGTATTTTAAATACAACTAAACCAAACACCTTACAGTGTTACACCAGCACTACAAGCAATCAAGAAACAAACACACAGCAGTGAGAGGAGAGGCAGAAAGGAACTTAGAAAAAGGAGTAGCGGACAAATATAAAACGGATCCAGGCCTTTACTATAAATTCATTAAAAGCAAGCTGCATGTAACATCCAGAGATTGAGAATGGGTAACAGGTTTACTAAGAATGAGAGAAATGTGTGAAACACTAGATAAACAGTTCCAGTCTCTTTTTTTTTTTTTACAAAATGACGATTTCAGAGAGCCGGACTCGGTGCAAATTCCAGAGCACACTATAGAATACATAGATATATCTCAAGATGAAGTGGAAAACTACTCAAGGGGCTAGAAATAAAGCAGTAGGACCAGATGGAGTCTTATCTTGGATGCTGCAAGAATGTGCAAATGAGCTGAGCATTCCATTCCAATTAATATTTCAGACATCCTTGTGCTCAGAAATCTTTACAGATATATAGAAAAAGGTAAACATAGTTCCAATCTTATAAAAATGGTAGTCGAGAAGATCCTCTAAATTATAGACCCTTATCATTAACAAGCATGGTAGTAAAAACATTAGAAAAAATCGTTAAAGCCAAATGGGTAGAACACCTGGAGAGTAATGACATAATAACGGACAGACAATATGGTTTTCAAACAGGAACATCGTGTGTAACAAATCTACTTAGTTTTTATGATAGAGCCACAGAGATACTACAGGAAAGTGGTTGTTGGGTTGACTATCAATCTGGACCTAGAAATAAAAAAAAATAGGATTTTGACAGTCCCACACAAGAGGTTGTTTTGGAAACTGGAACATGCTAGAGTGGTGACAGGGAGACTTCTGAAATGGATGAAAAATTGTCTAACCGACAGACAGATGAGGGTGGTAATCAGAAGCAATTTATTGGACAAAAGGTGTTACTAGCAGAGTACCAGAGGGTTCAGTTCATTATGTTAACCTGTTATGTTCATCGTTTACATAAACTATCTACCAGAAGGAATACAGAATTATATGAACATGTTTGCAGATGATGTTAAGATACTGGGGAAGATAGGAGATGCAGACGATTGGTATCTTCTTCAAACTGATCTTGATTAAATAAGTGCTTGGAGCAACACGTGACAAATGGTAATAAATGTGAATAAATCAACCCATCTTCCTGGTTAGATAGAACCTATTGTGACGGTCGTCAATAGTCACAAATTCGTACATACAGTACTGTAGAAACCCGCTAAATCCGGAAAACGCCCTAATCCGCCAAAAATTTTGGCCGGATAAAGTTATCTCCCTATTCGGCCAAAATGTCCATGGAAGCCGGACTAGCAGATATTTGGTCGAATCAGCGTATAATGATAGGGCGTTTGAAGCCTAAAAACTCTCCAAAACCAAGGGTCGACTTGCCGCCGAATATAAAATGTGAACCTTTACCACAGAGATAAACAAGTGAAATGCTCGGCCTAACACTCATTGTTCACCACCACCATGAAGGACGGGAGGAAATCATGGAGGGAGTGAGTCACCCTCATTGCTGCTCACTTCCACTGTCCCCACCCACCTTCACTGCCTCCCTCCCCAAGAGACCCTTCTGTACGTGGCAGTAGATTGCCAGCAAGAGATAGCCTGAAGAATTTCCATCTAATACAATAAAGCATTCATGAAAAATATTTTTTATTTTTTTTATTATCTTAATAATATTACTAAACAAAATCTGTAAAAAAATATATGATGATGAGGTACATTCAGAATTTATGAAACAAATCTGGCTAATGGGGTCGAGTGTGATAGGCTTACCGGAGAGAGGCCATCCCTCCCCCCCACCACCACATCCCATACATACACACTGCTCCACTGGTCATGTAGTTCAACTGTCTATAATTCAAAAGTAAAAATGTATTAGTTTAATTAATAAACAGGAAGCAATAAAACATGTTAATGATTATTAATGTATCGTAATATTGTACACTTAACATGAAAATCAACATATAATGACATAAATATTGTACAGCTAAGATATAAATTTTTACGTGAGTGGGAGGCTTTGGTCAGTGCTTTGTCAGCGAATCCCACGCTACCTCTCCTTCATTGCCTCCCTCCCCTCCAGCCAGCCTGCCTCCCTTCCTCCCTGCTTGTCTCCCAGTCTCTCCCTCCCTCCCTGCCTTCCTGTCTCCCAGTCTCTCCCTCCCTCCCTGCCTTCCTGTCTACCAGTCTCTCCCTCCCTCCCTGCCTTCCTGTCTCCCAGTCTCTCCCTCCCTCCCTCCTTGCCTTCCTGTCTCCCAGTCTCTCCCTCCCTCCCTCCTTGCCTTCCTGTCTCCCAGTCTCTCCCTCCCTCCCTCCTTGCCTTCCTGTCTCCCAGTCTCTCCCTCCCTCCCTCCCTCCTTGCCTTCCTGTCTCCCAGTCTCTCCCTCCCTCCCTCCCTCCTTGCCTTCCTGTCTCCCAGTCTCTCCCTCCCTCCCTGCCTTCCTGTCTCCCAGTCTCTCCCTCCCTCCCTGCCTTCCTGTCTCCCAGTCTCTCCCTCCCTCCCTGCCTTCCTGTCTCCCAGTCTCTCCCTCCCTCCCTGCCTTCCTGTCTCCCAGTCTCTCCCTCCCTCCCTGCCTTCCTGTCTCCCAGTCTCTCCCTCCCTCCCTCCCTGCCTTCCTGTCTCCCAGTCTCTCCCTCCCTCCCTCCCTGCCTTCCTGTCTCCCAGTCTCTCCCTCCCTCCCTGCCTTCCTGTCTCCCAGTCTCTCCCTCCCTCCCTCCTTGCCTTCCTGTCTCCCAGTCTCTCCCTCCCTCCCTCCTTGCCTTCCTGTCTCCCAGTCTCTCCCTCCCTCCCTCCCTCCTTGCCTTCCTGTCTCCCAGTCTCTCCCTCCCTCCCTGCCTTCCTGTCTCCCAGTCTCTCCCTCCCTCCCTGCCTTCCTGTCTCCCAGTCTCTCCCTCCCTCCCTGCCTTCCTGTCTCCCAGTCTCTCCCTCCCTCCCTGCCTTCCTGTCTCCCAGTCTCTCCCTCCCTCCCTGCCTTCCTGTCTCCCAGTCTCTCCCTCCCTCCCTGCCTTCCTGTCTCCCAGTCTCTCCCTCCCTCCCTGCCTTCCTGTCTCCCAGTCTCTCCCTCCCTCCCTCCCTGCCTTCCTGTCTCCCTCCCTCCCTCCCTGCCTTCCTGTCTCCCACTCTCTCCCTCCCTGCCTGAGAAGATGGGACACCACGAACATAGCTCTCATCCTATAACTGCACTTTAGGTAATTACCAATGTCAAATGCCAAAAAGATGAAAGGACCACCATGTCTCTAGATTATATTTGGGTTCGTTATCACCTCATAATCAGGACTCCCAGGTTTGAATCCTGGGCAGGACAGGCATGTTTGTGCACATTTCCTTTCACCTAATACTTCTGTTCATCTAGCAGTAAATTAGGCTTTGGGAAATTAGTCAAAATTCAAATTCATATGTTTATTCAGGTAAAGTACATACATACAAGAGGCGATACAAATATTGATGAATTTATAGATAGAGCTAGTACATATAATGCCTAAAGCCACTATTACGCAAAGCATTTCGGGCAGGAAAAACACTAAAGACTAAAACTTAATACTAAGATTAAAGTATAAAATGTGTTGATAAAATAAAAAAATAAAAAAAGGGGGGAACATGGCAAAAAAACAGCAAAAATAAAATTTGGTCGACAAACAGCATTGTTTAAAAATAACAGACATGGGTTGATATTATAAGGGTAAGGTAGGTTACAGGGAGTTAATTAGGTAGTGCTTAGTTTTTATCTTTAACTGGTTGAGAGAGGTACAGTCTTTAACATGATTGGGAAGGTCATTCCACATTCTGGGTCCCTTGATTTGTAGACCATTTCTAGTTTGATTAAGTCGTACTCTTGGAATATCAAAAAGGTATTTGTTTCTGGTGTGGTGCTCATGGGTTCTGTTACAACCTTGAATGAAGCTTTTAAGATCAGGATTGGCATTACAGTTCAGCATTTTATAATATATATATATATATATATATATATATATATATGTCGTACCTAATAGCCAGAACGCACTTCTCTGCCTACTATGCAAGGCCCGATTTGCCTAATAAGCCAAGTTTTCATGAATTAATTGTTTTTCGACGACCTAACCTACCTAACCAAACCTAACCTAACTTTTTCGGCTACCTAACCTAACCTAACCTAAAAAGATAGGTTAGGTTAGGTTAGGTAGGGTTGGTTAGGTTTGGTCATATATCTACGTTAATTTTAACTCCAATAAAAAAATATTGACCTCATACATAATGAAATGGGTAGCTTTATCATCTCATAAGAAAGAAAATTGAGAAAATATAATAATTCAGGAAAACTTGGCTTATTAGGCAAATCGGGCCTTGCATAGTAGGCCGAGAAGTGCGTTCTGGCTACTAGGTACGACATATATATATACATATATATATATATATATATATATATATATATATATATATATATATAATATATATTTTTTTTATATGGAAGGGAGTACCACCTCTAGCTGGAAGAAGGGGGACCCATAGCCTCGGAGGAAACCACGCATAACGCATTAGAGGGAATGTTTAGATCCCCTCCAATACAGTTTCTGTGTGCTTTTCTCCTACCACCCCCTTCCTTTTTTATTTTTTGTGCTTTATTATGCATTTGATGGTTACAAGATATACATGGGTTGATACAAAAATAATAATGCAAAAAGCTGATTAAAGGTTATGGATCTCTTGAAAAACACAACAATGGGAAACATTTATGAATGTCACAGACGGGTTCGATCATTGTTGCAAGTCAAACACTTCTTCGAATTCCTCTGAAGTTGGACTAGTGCCCAAGACGCAACAGGCATTTCCCCTCTGAATCGCAACACTGAGGCGCTGGAACAAGAAACTTTTTGCTCTCTGGTCTTTTGTAGCGCTGATCAATTTGTCCCCCAATTCCTTCAGGAACGTCAATGCACATTTTCCCCACAAACCGAGGGTCTCCGAGCCGATCGGAACAAAGCTGTAGCAGTGTGCTAGACCTCTGTATTTAATAATTTTCTGCGATTCCCTGAAAGATGCAGCACCACCGCTTTCACGTGTGCTGTAGTGGAGGTAGGTACTGGCCAGTGTGGCAGCGCACGTGTAGTCCCATACCACTTGCTTACCATCCTTCCAAGGTAGCAAGGTGACCCCATCAGGGCGCTTCTGAGGGTCGTTAGGTCTGGATAAGTGTGGTTCTCTTTGTGCCGGGCAGCGGGCTGTGGCGAGGCTCCTCTTGATGATGTCGTTGACTTCTTCATGTCTTGCAATTTTACCCTGTGATTTACGACATACCAGACCATGACGACCATATTGGTCTGCCATCGCAGTTCCGCAGATGCACCTATGTTCGGTGAGGATGGGGGCGGCAAGGCGAAGGTCAACTCCAATGCGGAGACCGTCATGACTGAGGCGAGTTCCCAGGGCTGCATTGGGCACAGCAAATAAAAAATCCCCGGAGTGGGGTGCTGTTACCGCTAGGAGGCGGGCTTTGTTTTCAGCATCAGTGTTGTCAATCATTGCTGTGACAGTCTTTTCCATTATGGGGCTATCCCAGTGGGCCTGCTTGTGGTCTTTTGGGACTTGTGGTCGGGGTTGAGGGTGTGCAATGGTGTCCCATTGTCTGGCTGCTTCGATGAACGTTTGATCATGAGTTCCCGCTTTCTCTCTCATCCGCTCTGGTAGGATCTGCCCTACCAATTCGTTGGCTGCTGTACATGAGGATAAGAATGCTACCTCAGTTGCCTTTCGTATGCCTATCCCTCCAAATCTCACTGGTAGTGTTGCTTGGTCCCCCTGACTGTCATCTAAATCTAGGTTGAGCGCCTTCCTGAATATTGACCTGAGGAGCTCATCATATTGATGTAGAAGTGGGTTGCCAAAAGAAATATAAATATATATAAAATATTATATATATATATATATATATATATATATATATATATATATATATATATGTCGTACCTAGTAGCCAGAACGCACTTCTCGGCCTACTATGCAAGGCCCAATTTGCCAAATAAGCCAAGTTTTCATGAATTAATTGTTTTTCGACTACCTAACCTACCTAACCTAACCTAACTTTTTCGGCTATCTAACCTAACCTAACCTATAAAGATAGGTTAGGTTAGGTTAGGTAGGGTTGGTTAGGTTCGGTCATATATATACGTTAATTTTAACTCCAATAAAAAAAAATTGACCACATACATAATGAAATGGATAGCTTTATCATCTCATAAGAAAAAAATTTGAGAAAATATATTAATTCAGGAAAACTTGGCTTATTAGGCAAATCGGGCCTTGCATAGTAGGCCAAAAAGTGCGTTCTGGCTACTAGGTACGACATATACAGTGTGTGTGTGTGTGTGTGTGTGTGTGTGTGTGTGTGTGTGTGTGTGTGTGTGTGTGTGTGTGTGTGTGTGTGTGTGTGTGTGTGTGTGTGTGTGTGTGTGTGTGTGTGTGTGTGTGTGTGTGTGTGTGTGTGTGTGTGTGTGTATATATATATATATATATATATATATATATATATATATATATATATATATATATATATATATATATATATATATATATATATATATATATATATATATATATATATATATATATATATATATATATATATATATATATATATATATATATATATATATATATATATATATATATATATATATATATATATATATATATATATATATATATATATATATGTCGTACCTAGTAGCCAGAACTCACTTCTCAGCCTACTATGCAAGGCCCGATTTGCCTAATAAGCCAAGTTTTCATGAATTAATTGTTCTTCGACTACCTAACCTACCTAACCTAACCTAACCTAACTTTTTCGGCTACCTAACCTAACCTAACCTATAGAGATAGGTTAGGTTAGGTTAGGTAGGGTTGGTTAGGTTCGGTCATATATGTATGTTAATTTTAACTCCAATAAAAAAAATTTGACCTCATACATAATGAAATAGGTAGCTTTATCATTTCATAAGAAAAAAATTAGAGAAAATATATTAATTTAGGAAAACTTGGCTTATTAGGCAAATCGGGCCTTGCATAGTAGGCTGAGAAGTGCGTTCTGGCTACTAGGTACGACATATATATATATATATATATATATATATATATATATATATATATATATATATATATATATATATATATATATATATATATATATATATATATATATATATATATATATATATATATACACACACACAGTATATATATATATACTGTAACCCCGCGATTATCCGGGATTCAAACATCCGGAAAACGCCCTTATACGGCCAAAATCGTGATCGGATACAGTTATCACAATATCCGGCAAAAATGGCCACAGGAACCGGATAAAAGCTGGTTTGGCCGGATGAAAATACGGCCATACCGTATTAATTCCCTCTGTGGCTCTAGACGCATCGTGGAGGAGGGGGTGGGGTGGGTGGGTGGTGTTGGGAGGGTGGGAGGGGTGCGTCAGGAGGGACCACCTGGGTACAGGAATTACCATTAATTTTAGAACAATTAATCATAGCCAAAAACAAATGAAATAAGTACTAGTAATTATGTAATAAATAAATAAGTTTCCTAAAAGCATTGTGCGCAGGCTGAAGTTTCCTTCAAAAATATTGTGAATTTTTTTCCTCCTGGCGGCCTATGTAACGTGCTATAGCTGCCCCACCCCAAGTGGACCCGTCCAACACTGGTCAACCCATGTGCGTCCGTCCCTCGTGTTATACACAGTGCTGCGCCATTAGTGAAATATTTTTTTAAATAACTTTTTTATTTTCATAGTACTGTAACTTTGAACATTTTTGGCCAAGACTATGTCTGGTAGCAGCATCAATGGTTCTGGAGGTGTTAAGAGGAAGAAAGTTGTCCTAGCAATTAAAGACAAGTCACTGTTATACACCTCAACCAGTGCGGCCTCACAGTGTTGCACCTTTAGTGAAATATTTTTTTAAATAACTTTCTTAATTTTCATAGTAATTTTGAACATTTTTGGCCAAGAATATGTCTGGTAGCAGCATCAATCGTTCTGGAAGTGTTAAGAGGAAGAAGATTGTCCTAGCAATTAAAGACAAGTTACGTGTTGTTCAACCAGTGAGGCGTCACAGGCAGCCAAGCGCCTTCAACAAGTGAGGCGCTACAGGAAAGCCAAGCGCCTTCAACAAGTGAGGCGTCACAGGCAAGCCAAGCGCCTTCAACAAGTGAGGGCATGCAAGCACATCAACAAGTGAGGTGCAAGCAAGCGCCTTCAACAAGTGAGGCCTCACAGGCAACCCAAATGCCCTCAACCAGTGAGGCTTCAGCAGCTGGCAGTCAAAACTAACTTAGCTTAACCCTCAAACCGCGCATATCATATATAAATGATATCAGTGACAAAACCGGAACCGCGCACATCATTTATATATGATTTCGTGTCTAGCGCTATAATTTAAACGCCCCGCCTGGGATAGGGGTAGTCATTGGCGAGCCTCGACCAAACATAAACAAACCCCGCCTGGGAAAAAAATCCAGCGTGGGTCCCCTTTGTGTACAGAGCTCAGTTACCCGGCGGACACCATGGCGAGCGCATCACGTTCCGACGACCGACCCCGCTCAGCGAGACGTTCCTCGAGACCTCTGACCGAGGACGAAATTACTCGTAATTTGTTCCCGGATGGTGATGAGTCTGATATAGACGACTCGGACTTTGATCATGACTATACACAGCCCTCAGAGGTGGATACGACCGACGACGAGTGTGAACATGCTGGCTCCACCAGGGCTAGGCCTAGCATCTCGCCCATGCCTCCTCACCCTCACTCCACCCCAATATCAGCAAGACCACACAGTTTATGTGCTCCCTTGCAAGATATTGATGTTTTGCTCGACGATTCTGAAGAAGGTGAATCATTTTCCGGTTTTAGTGACTTAGAATCGGAAAATAGTTTTGCTAGTGCCAGTGGAGGAGTGTGTGGTGTTGCCAAGCGACAATTTGTCGCGTCAGCAGCATCTGGCCGAGCCATGCGGCACCGCATGGCACCACAGGAACAAAGACCCTCAACATCGAGGAATTTTCCATCACCATCCCTGCCCGCCCCTACTGTTCCTAGACCTGCTTCAGCTCCTGGTACACGGTTTCCTCGCCGTGGTGCCGCTATTGGCTCTAGAAAGACACCCGGTGTTTTTGTGTGGAGTGATGGGACAGATTTTGTTCCACAAATTCCTGTTTTTGATAATTCGGATGTTGGAATTACAGACATTTTCCCTGATAAAGGTGCAGATATGTGTGAAATGGACTATTTTACTGCATATTTTGATGAGCCGCTAATGGAACATCTTGTTCAGGAGACGAACAAATATGCAAGTGATCTCATTGATGAGGAGTTATCCGATTTTTCACGTTTGCAGCGATGGAAAGATACGACTGTAGGTGAAATGTATGTGTTTTTGGCACTGTGTATGTTGATGAAACATTGTGTCAAACACGTAATCGATCATTATTGGAGCAAAGACCATACTGTTCCAACACCAATGTTTGGCAAATATATGTCTCGAGACCGATTTGCAATAATCCTCAGGTGTCTTCACTTTGCAAATGATGAAGACAGGAATGATGAAGATAGGCTTTGGAAGGTAAGGCACGTACTGAAGGAACTTATCGGAAAGTACAGGGATTTCTACGTACCAGCTCAGAAGCTTGTGATTGACGAATCCCTTGTGCTTTTCAAAGGACGTCTTGCCTTCAAGCAGTATATTCCCTCCAAACGCCACCGATTTGGATTGAAATTCTTTGTACTCTGTGACTGTGAAACAGGAATTGTGTTACATATGATAATGTATACGGGTACAAATGTAGACATTCCTGCTAATGACCAACATGGCTTCTCAGGTAGTGTAGTGAAGTCACTGCTTGCACCATATCTGAACAAGGGCCACATTTTATACACATAACTATTATACCAGTCCCTTGCTAACTAGATTCTTGCTTGATAATAGAACTGGTGTGTGTGGCACAGTGAAGGCAAAACGAAGGGAAATGCCAGTGTTTCCAGGTGCTATGCAGGTTGGTGATTGAGAGCTCAGAAAAACAGGTGGAATGCTTTCAGTGCGGTGGAAAGACAGGCGTGAAGTGAACATGTTGACCACCATTCATGCTGGAACAATGCTGGACAGTGGCAAGGTGAACAGAACCACCAGAGAAATAATCTATAAGCCAGATTGTGTCTTGGACTAAAACATCAACATGCGTTTGGTGGATAAATGTGATATGATGGTGGGGGCAGTGGAGTGTGTACGGAAAACAGTGAAGTGGACCAAGAAAATGTTTTTCCACCTTGTTGATGTAACAATGCTGAACAGTTACAATATGTATCTTGTCAAAACAGGTGGTAAACGTAATTTCCGTGCATTCAATTTTACTGTAGTAACACAATTACTACAGAAGTTTGGCAAAGTAATTCCTGGTGTACAGAGGCCCATTCTGAACCCGGTATTGCACCATGCTCCAACACCCAGGCTCGCTTTCAGGGATGCCTTTTTGACACACAATCTCAGGTTTTTACCACCAACTGGAAAGCGTGCAGTAGGCCAGCGTGCGTGTGTAGTATGCTGGTCAACAACCAAGAGGGAACAGAAAAGAAAAATGGTGATGACTTGGTGCACAGCGTGTCAGGTCCCTCTGTACCATGTGCGATGTTTCAACGAGTATCACAGTCTTGATGACTTCTAAATGTCCAAGACTGGTGCCAAAACATGTAAATACAGAATAAGTGAGTGTATATAATGGAAATAAATCATAAGAAATAGTATATTTTATTGTGAAATAAGACATTTTTGTGCAAATACTTGTGACACTAATATGTGGATACAATATACATTGACAACAGTTTTATGTTTATAAATCATCTTGTGAGAACATATTGAACTACACCAGTGAAAAAAATGGGTGTAAAATACGCCATAGATACTGTAAATAATAACGCAAAAATAAATTCGCGGCAACTCGCGCTCCTTCTCCGTCGCGCCTGACTCACCCCGGGCGCACAGCAGTCCAGCGAAGATCAGGCGTGACGTCATCGACGATCTTCTCGGGTCATTTACGTCCACGGTAAGTGTAATTAAATTTTGTTATTATTTTTCCCGTGCTCAGGGAACACAAATAAAGAGATTAAAAAGAAAAAAAAAATTTTAGAATTTTTTTTTTTTGTTGCGCGTGTGGGTGTTAATTCCATTTGGACCCCGAGCGGTTTGAGGGTTAATGAACTGTACAGTAATTTAAAGTGTTAATTTTAGTGTTGTGTTAGTATAGGTTACATAAATTAAGAATTTTTAACTTCAAGATGTGTGGCATCAATCAAGAAGACGAACACCAACAAGGTAAGTTGAGGTTTCTAGTTGAATATTTAATAATTGTATGTGGCAAGGCAATTCAAATTATGTTGTTTGTAGTATAAAAATAGTTGGAAATGGTCACTTTCGGACTCGAAGGTGAAAAAGTACCATTATCCGAAAAATGTGATAATCCGGCTGGGGTCCTTCCCATATAGTCCGGATGATCGAATGGAGACAGTGTATATGTATGTATGTATGTATGTATGTATGTATGTATGTGTGTATATATATATATATAATATATATATATATAATATATATATATATAATATATATATATATATATATATATATATATATATATATATATATATATATATATATATATATATATATATATATTAGTATATTTTGGTAGCAGTCTTTCCTGTAGACATATATTATTAAATATGACCGAAAAAGTAAGATTAATAATTCTAACACGAATTTTCTCTATCTTTCTTACGTTTCTTTTCACTGTTGATGGTAATTCAAAGATTAATTCTCCAAAATTCATTTTTATTTCTAGTCTGACGCGACACTTGAGCGCGTTTCGTAAAACTTATTACATTTTCAAAGACGTTAGTTTACAAACACACAACTGAAACTGAATAGAGCTTACACATCTTCGAGGTTTATATCTACATTTGGGTGAGGTGGATGAGGTGAAAAACGAACTTTCAACAATGGGTATTCAATGGGTATTAAATTCCAACACAAGACAGAACACGAAACAATGGGTATTGAATGGGTATTAAATTCAAACACAAGGCAGAACACGAAACAATGGGTATTGAATGGAAGTAATTGTAGAAAGCCTATTGGTCCATATTTCTTGATGCTTCTATATTGGAGCGGAGTCTTGAAGTGGGTAGAATATAGTTGTGCATTAATTGGCTGTTGATTGCTGGTGTTGACTTCTTGATGTCTAGTGCCTCGCAGACGTCAAGCCGCTTGCTATCGCTGTATCTATCGATGATTTCTGTGTTGTTTGCTATGATTTCTCTGGTGATGGTTTGTTTGTGGGAAGAGATTATATGTTCCTTAATGGAGCCCTGTTGCTTATGCATCGTTAAACGCCTGGAAAGAGATGTTGTTGTCTTGCCTATATACTGGTTTTTTTGAGGCTTACAGTCCCCAAGAGGGCATTTGAAGGCATAGACGACGTTGGTCTCTTTTAAAGCATTCTGCTTTGTGTCTGGAGAGTTTCTCATGAGTAGGCTGGCCGTTTTTCTGGTTTTATAGTAAATCGTCAGTTGTATCTTCTGATTTTTGTCTGTAGGGATAACGTTTCTACTGACAATATCTTTCAGGACCCTTTCCTCCGTTTTATGGGCTGTGGAAAAGAAGTTCCTGTAAAATAGTCTAATAGGGGGTATAGGTGTTGTGTTAGTTGTCTCTTCAGAGGTTGCATGGCATTTCACTTTCCTTCTTATGATGTCTTCCACGAAACCATTGGAGAAGCCGTTGTTGACTAGGACCTGCCTTACCCTACAGAGTTCTTCGTCGACTTGCTTACATTCTGAGCTGTGGCTGAGGGTACGGTCGACATAAGCGTTAACAACACTCCTCTTGTACCTGTCCGGGCAGTCACTGTTGGCATTCAGGCACATTCCTATGTTTGTTTCCTTAGTGTAGACTGCAGTGTGGAAAACTCCGCTCCTTTTCATGACTGTTACATCTAGAAAGGAGAGCTTCCCATCCTTCTCCATCTCGTAAGTGAAACGCAACACAG
This sequence comes from Procambarus clarkii, assembly GCF_040958095.1. Taxonomy (NCBI): domain Eukaryota; kingdom Metazoa; phylum Arthropoda; class Malacostraca; order Decapoda; family Cambaridae; genus Procambarus; species Procambarus clarkii. The sequence continues at coordinate 21,339,630 of NC_091197.1, read as the reverse complement.
AATTCTGCTCAAATGCCTCCTTCAGCTCCTGCAAATGTCTGACATCAGGTACCTCCTGGAAAGGAGCGGAGTTTTCCACATTGCAGTCTACACTAAGGAAACATACATAGGAATGTGCCTGAATGCCAACAGTGACTGCCCGGACAGGTACAAGAGGAGTGTTGTTAACGCTTATGTCAACCGTGCCCTCAGCCACAGCTCAGAATGGAAGCAAGTCGACGAAGAACTCTGTAGGGTAAGGCAGGTCCTAGTCAACAACGGCTTCTCCAATGGTTTCGTGGAAGACATCATAGGAAGGAAAGTGAAACGCCATGCAACCTCTGAAGAGACAACTAACACAACACCTATACCCCCTATTAGACTATTTTACAGGAACTTCTTTTCCACAGCCCATAAAACGGAGGAAAGGGTCCTGAAAGATATTGTCAGTAGAAACGTTATCCCTACAGACAAAAATCAGAAGATACAACTGACGATTTACTATAAAACCAGAAAAACGGCCAGCCTACTCATGAGAAACTCTCCAGACACAAAGCAGAACGCTTTAAAAGAGACCAACGTCGTCTATGCCTTCAAATGCCCTCTTGGGGACTGTAAGCCTCAAAAAAACCAGTATATAGGCAAGACAACAACATCTCTTTCCAGGCGTTTAACGATGCATAAGCAACAGGGCTCCATTAAGGAACATATAATCTCTTCCCACAAACAAACCATCACCAGAGAAATCTTAGCAAACAGCACAGAAATCATCGATAGATACAGCGATAGCAGGCGGCTTGACGTCTGCGAGGCACTACACATCAAGAAGTCAACACCAGCAATCAACAGC
>NC_091197.1:21331301-21333801 GCF_040958095.1 Procambarus clarkii | reverse complement strand
CATTCTACTGTATAAATATTGTAAAGGTCACAAATATGCATCATATACGATAAAAGAAACAAATAAAACCGCATTGGAAATGCATAGGAAAAATATTTGAAAATATATTTGTGGCAACACGCGGTGCTTGAATGGCCTGCGCGACCGTGTCTGGGAGCTTCACACACAGGCGACCAGGCCCTGATGACGTCACAGCGCACCTTGTCCACGCCCTCACAGCCAAAGTAAGTGGAATTTGGTAATTATTTTTACATAGACATGTTCAGGGACGGTAATTTATCATTTTACAAAGAAAAATTATATTTTGGGGAACATTTGATGTCATGCACACTAGGGAAATTTCACAATAAACACAGTGCATCACACTGGTTACATGGGGGACACTCGTTTTGTATGACGTCCGTTTCACATGACGAACATGGAACGGATTAAATTCGTTATGGGAGGTACCACTGTATATATATATAATTATATATATATATATATTATATATATTATATAATATATATATTATATATATACATTATATATATATTGTATATATTATATATATTATATACAGTACAACCTCGATTCAACGTACCCCGATTCAACGAATCTCCGGCTAGTTCGCACACTTTTCAGGCCGAATTTACTCACCCGGTTCGACGAACAATGGTTCGCCGAAGCGAGGGATGTTCGGATTTGCTTACGATGTCCAGACAGAGTTCACAGACTGGTGGAAAACTTTCCCATTCTATAACAGATTACAATTAATAATTCTCTCATATGACAAGTTGGATCACACAAGTGGATCACACAAGTGGACCACACAAATGGACCACACATGTGGACCACAAGTGGTCCACAAGCTTACGATTTTGGGACAAGAGTTCACAGAGTGGTGGAAAATTTTCTCATTCTATCACAGATTACAATTAATAATTCCTTCATAAGAAGTTGGATCACACAAGTGAACCATATGAACCAAACACCAGCCAAAATGGTCCACACAAACACCAGCCAAAATGGTCCACACAAACACCAGCCAGTGATCCACACAAGTGAACAACTGAGTTTCCATGATTTTCGTTCACTGATTTGGGGCACACGTATCTTTGTACATTAATTTAAAGGATGAAGCGTGATTACCTAGCTACATGTGGTAAAATCTCCTTAGACATTTTCTGTGATGAAACAAGATGAGTGAGGGTGGACAGATAAGAGAATACTATACTGTAAACCTCACTTTACAGTCAGGTTTCACTCACTTTCGTCTGTGTGTCGTCATAGTTCAGTGACCCATGACTTTTGAAAGTTTCATATTAATAAATAATTTCTAAAACCAGTGTTTTAATAGCTTTTTATTATCCTAATTAAACTAAACTAAATAAAACCGAAAATATGCTGTGACATGATAGACATCTGCTCTTTGAGAAATTACTGTATGTTATTGGAACAACTCTAGCGTGAGTGGACGGGTCTAATCCCTGTACACACACCATGCTTGTTTCATCCCGCCCTCCCTCTCTCCCCCTCCCTCCCTCCCTCCCCCTCCCTCCCTCCCTCCCTCTCTCCCCCTCCCTCCCTCCCTCCCTCTCTCCCCCTCCCTCTCTCCCCCTCCCTCTCTCCCCCTCCCTCCCTCCCTCCATCTCTCTCTCTCTCTCCCCCTCCCTCCCTCCATCTCTCTCTCCCTCTCTCTCCCCCCCCTCTCTCTCTCTCTCTCTCCCCCTCCCTCCCTCCATATCTCTCTCTCTCTCTCTCTCTCTCTCTCTCTCTCTCTCTCTCTCTCTCTCTCTCTCTCTCTCTCTCTCTCTTTTTTTTTTTTTTTTTTTCCCCCCCCCCTCCATCCATCCCCCTCCCTCCATCCATCCATCCCCTCCATCCATCCATCCCCTCCATCCATCCCCCTCCCTCCATTCATCCATCCATCCATCCATCCCCTCCATCCATCCCCTCCCTCCATCTATCCATCCATCCCCTCCCTCCATCCATCCCCTCCATCCATCCCCTCCCTCCATCCATCCCCTCCCTCCCACCATCCATCCATCCATCCCCTCCCCTCCATCCATCCATCCCATCCATCCATCCATCCATCCATCCCCTCCATCCATCCATCCATCCCCTCCATCCATCCATCCATCCTCTCCATCCATCCATCCCCTCCATCCATCCATCCCCTCCATCCATCCATCCCTTCCCTCCCACCATCCATCAATCCATCCATCCATCCGTCCCCTCCATCCATCCATCCATCCCCTCCATCCATCCATCCCCTCCATCCATCCATCCCCTCCATCCATCCATCCCCTCCCTCCATCAATCCATCCCCTCCCTCCATCCATCCATCCGTCCCCTCCATCCATCCATCCGTCCCCTCCATCCATCCATCCATCCCCTCCCTCCATCCATCCATTCCCTCCCTCCATCCATCCATCCATCCATCCCCTCCATCCATCCATCCCCTCCATCCATCCATCCATCCCCTCCCTCCATCCATCATCCATCCATCCATCCCCTC